>NC_140579.1:802370145-802402645 GCF_964204655.1 Triturus cristatus | reverse complement strand
TTAAAACATGCAATGTTGTGAAGTTTTAGTAGCATTAGAATCCAGTCTTTGCTTATGCGTTGATTAAATGAGTCATGCTTTGACACTGATGTTCTGTACTTAAATATGTAGATTGTGTTCAGTACCATTAACTCTTCTAGACTAGTGAATGAGTTTTGGTAAACTCCTAGGATAGTGTTGATTGTCTAAAATCACACTGAGTCTGTGTGCATTTGGGTAAAGATTGTGAGAGAAGCATTTGATAACATCGTGTATTTGCTGACATATACCTGTTTTAAAACCGGTCATGTTAAGTTTTAGTAGCATTAGAAGCCAGTCTTTGCTTATGCTTTGATTAAATGAGTCAGGCTTTGACACAAACGTGCAGTCCTGAAATATGAAGATTGTGTGCAGTTCCCTTACCACTTTCACAGTAGTGAATGATTTTTGGTAAACTCCTAGGTATAGTGGTTGTTGTCTAGAATCACACTGAGTCTGTGTGCATTTGGGAACCACTGTGAGAGAAGCATTTGGTAACATCGTGTATTTGCTGACAGATAACTAATTTAAAACCTCTCATGTTAAGTTTTAGTAGCATTAGAAGACAGTTATGGCTTATGCTTTCATTAAATGAGTCAGGCATTGACAGTAAATTGCAGTCGTGAAATATGTAGATTGTGTGCAGTTCCCTTACCACTTGCACTGTAGTGAATGAGTTTTGGTAAACTCCTAGGGATAGTGGTGCTTGTCTAGAATCACACTGAGTGTGTGCATTTGGGAAGCACTGTGAGAGAAGCATTTGCTAACCGTGTATTTTTAAGCATATAACTCTTTTAAAACCGGTCATGTTGTCAAGTTTTAGTAGCATTAGAAGGTAGTCTTTGCTTATGCTTTGATAAAATGAATCAGGGTTTGACACTAAGGTGCAGTACCATGTACTATTCTGTTCACTGTGGCAGAACTGAAAATTTAAAAGTTTTACCTAAGCACTGTCCTAGAAGTAGCCTGATTATTTAGTCAGTTTCTAAGTACAAAATAGATTGCTTCAAATGTCTATGCAGTATGCATGTAGTGTTCTAACATACTATATACTTGTCTTTTACACCTTCAATTCCCTAGTCAGTATCCATACACTTCCAGGAAACACCCTGTCACTTCCTTTGCAGTCCTCTAGAGACCCATTCAACAGCATGTACTAATCCATTCACTGTGCCAAAACCCAAACACTTATAAATTCACCAAGACACTCTCTTTCCAGTACTCTAATGATTCAGTCACTGCCTAAGTATTCATGCACTGAGCCAGGTTTTAGCACATGGACTTCTTCAAACCCCTATCCACTATGCATGTAGTTCTCTAAGCACATACACAATTGTCTTTCACATCTTCAATTCCCAAGTCATTATCCATACACTTCCAGGAAACACCCTGTCACTCCCTTTGCAGTTCTCTAGTGACCCATTCAGCACCATGTACTAATCCATTCACTGTGCTAAAACCCAAACACTTATAAATTCACCAAGATACTATCTTTGCAGTACTCTAATCATTCACTCAGTGCCTAAGTATTCATGCACTGAGCCAGGCCTTAGCACATGGACTGCTTCAAACCCCTATGCACTATGCATGCAGTCTTCTAACCACCTAGACACTTGTCTTTCACACTTTCAATTTCCTAGTCAGTATCCATACAGTCCAGAACTTGTCACTGCCTTTGCACTCCTCTAGTGACCCATTCAGTACCAAGTACTAATCCATTCCCTGTGCGAAAAGCCTAGCACTTATAAATTCACCTAGGCACTCTCCTTGCTGTACTCTAATCATTCAGTCAGTACCCAAGTAGTCATGCAGTGAGCCAGGCCCTAGCAAATGGACTGTTTTAAATGCCTATGCAGTATGGATGCAGTCCTCTAATCACCTACACAGTTGTGTTTCACACCTTCAATTCCCTAGTTAGTATTCATACTCTTCTAGCAAACACCCAGTCACTCACCCAGTGTGTCTCCTTATAGTACTGTAATCATTTAGTCAGTTAGCATGTAAAGTTTTAGTGAGGTAGGCTTTAGGGCATGAACTGCTTCAAAGTAGTATGCACTATGCATGTAGTGTTTTAACCATCGTCACACTTGTGGTTCAGGGACATAGTTTCTTAGTCAGTATTTATATAAAATGTGTTTGTACAGTAATAGAATAGTATAATTTTGAAAGTTATTAATATACATTTATTTGTGATTCTTTTTTACAGATACAGAATAGGAGTGTTTCTCATCTGTTTGCACTCTTCTCGTGCAAGATTGTTCGGATGAAGGGTCCTTAGGTGTTTCATCATACTTGCCGTGCCGTACGAGTATTTGTTAGGATCCTCTCGTGAGAGAACTCTTTTGCAAATTTTGCATGTGATCAAGGTGGCATTGGTCTTTGTTTGCCCCTTGGGAAAAATAAAAAATTTCCTCACCATTTAAGAAAAAGGTAGTTGGCGTGGTGCCTTCTGCAAAAATTTCTCAGATTCGGTAAATATTTTAAAGCGGCAACATTTACAGTTTTTGTAAGTTAAACTTATAAAATTTTCTTAGCTGTATGCATTTTATATATCTGTGATTTGTTTCTTGTGGTATTTTGTTGAGAATACCATGTTAGTTTTTTTTTTTAACAATCTTTCTGATTTTCCAGGTCTGTCGTCGACATCCATGATCCCCACAGGAGTGTTCCGCCTTGTTGTTTTGTATTATTGTTGTTACATTTGGTTTATTAGTTTATCGTTCATATATGTTAATAACAAAATAAAGTTTGAAAATAGTTTATCGTTTACATATTTATGATTATAAAAAATAAAGTTTGAAAAAAAAATTCATGTTTTTGGTTCTCTTAACTGCTGTGTGACTCTTTCTTGTTCTTATTACTGTTATTTGATGGAGTCCACCATGTTGTTAAATTTTGGGGCACTTATCGCTGGAATACTGGTGATATGTGCAGTTTGCACCAACTTCTGAATAGTGTGTTAGATTTATCTCAACTTTACTTCCGTTAAAGTGCTGATAATGAAATGGAGACTAGTCGATCTCGTGCAAAAAGACACGAGGTGCACCTTTCCAATTTATTCTAAATACTAAAATCCTGTATTGAATTGCACTGAGGTATTGGCTGCACTTACAGTGTACACACAAAATCTATTAAGAAATCTCATTGTATTTATATTGATTGGGAATAGTGCGTCAGGTGCTGGATCTTCACGAGATACACTGCTCAGTTTGTATATTGTTCTGCACACGAAAAAAAAATCACATCACAACTTTCACAACAATTGCAATGCGAAACAAATTCCTGCGATAAGACACGTTAGCACCAGGGATTTTACACCTGCTTTCTGCTGGTGTTAAGCAGGACAACTACCTGCACCATGAAAGGGAACACAGCCAAGAGCCACACCAGAACACCCACAGGTGCCATAGAATCAATGAGCATGATACAGGGATACCCATGAGGGCCAGAAGACTCATCTCAACAACTCCAGAACCGCCAATGCCCCCCAAAGCCACATCTTAGTGTGTCCCTGTGGTCATTGTCTTAGCATGATAGGCACGAGCCCTGCAACATCACAGTGTGCTGTCACCTCAGCGTTGGCAGTGAGCCTGGACGTGTAGCTACGCACGCATCCTCATGCATGCACAACTGGCGTGTGCTGGTCTGGGGTTCACAGGTCAGTGCATGGGTGTGCCTATCCGGCAAGGGGACTGGGTGTCTCGGACATGTCCGTGTACAGGAAGTGTGGTAAGTGTGTCTGTGTTCTGGTGTGGCCTGCTACAAGAGCCGCAGCAGTCGATGTTGTAAAGTGGCATGCACCACCTCCAAACGGCACTGTGATGGTGTAGTTGGAATGTAGCAGGACATGCGCAAATAGGCATTACAATGGTGTGCCGTACGAGTGCACGAGATACAACAGCGCACCGTACAAAAGTGTGGGGGCTCGTGGGAGGGAGGAGCAGCCGTTTGGCAACATAACACAGTGAACTCGACCATGTGCCACATGCTGGGCATCTCATCCATGATGACCACGGTCGCAGACATCCCACAACACCAACGACTGGCCTTTGTACACATCCTGTATAAATGCAGCGTGGTTTTCACTTCTATGCTCGTTCAGTGGTGTGATGTTGGCGGGTTGTGTGACTTGTGCTCCTTGTTGGTGTGTTTCATTTTGGCCATTGTTAGTCCATATGTGTGTTGCACTTAATTGTGCATGTGTGCCATTCTGCCCATCTCCCCCCTCCCCCCACTCCCTGCTTCTTCCTCTTCCTAGTGCTGTTGTGTCTATAATGTTGTTGCAGCACACAAATACATGTAAAGAATAAATTAGAATAGTTCCTTGATTCTTTTAGGTTTCAAAACTTCTCTATTGGTTTTTTTAATTTTCCATATGAACAGTTTTTTTAATATTCAACAACACATAGAAGTCAGAAGTGCAACGTATTCTAACAACACACTTTCTAGAACATTCTACAACACGTGCAGGTTAAAAGTTCATCAATTTTTTAAAACTTTACGATTTTTTTTGTAACATTTTCTTGAACATTTAACGACACATGCAGGTTAAAAGTTCACGATTGTTTTAAGTTCCAACAGTGCCTTCCAAAAGCAAGTAGCAGGTGTGGTTGAGCTGAGCAAATGTTATCCTATGATTTGTACTCCACGTTGAAACTGCTTTTTCTTAACCAATCACAAAGATGCTTTTCCACAAAACTAATGTGCACCCTACTTATAAAAAAGAATGCTTTTCATGATATCTTTAGAGAAGTTATAGATAGGAATTAGCATTTAAAAAACCTTAGAAATTCACTGAAAAACCATAGGTTTCAGGGGCGTTATAGTTAGCTGGACATTTCCCTCGTACAAAACCCTAGAAATTCCCCTGTTATAGTTAGTTCAGCTAACTATAACTCGCGCCCCGCAATGCACTGCTGATGACGTCACATATTGCATCACTCATGACATGGTCAGTGACATCACTGATGACATCACTGATATCTCAAATGACATCACTGATGACATCATCCATTGAGTATGTGTTTCTGAACAGTTTTAATATGTTTAATATATATAGGGAAAGGCCTGTTGAAAAATAAGTGGGTGTACAAGTGTCTGAATGGATGATTTTCTAGGTGCATAACTGACTCTAAGTGAGTCATTAAATGTATCTTACTGCAGACTAGTGACTAAACTGTGTGAATGTCTGTATGTGTCTGTGTGTTGGTGTATAAGTGGCTGCATGGTTTTGTGAATAGCTATACGAGTGTCTATATGGATTATTGATTGGTTGTCTGAGTATCTGTATGGGTGCCTGAGTGTTTGTGTGGGTAGGGTGTGGGTGACTGACTAGATGTGTGAGTGGGCGATTCAGTGGGTGTATGGTTTTAAGAGTGCATCTGTGATGGACTGTATGGTTGGGTGAGTGTATGTATGGGTGAGTTAGTGATTGAATGTATATCTCAGTTGTACATGTGTCAGTAACTACATATGTGAAACGCAGTGTATATGTGTGTAAGAGTATATAACTATGTAAGAGTGTCTGATTTTGGGAGTGGCTGTATGCGCCATAGTGCAAGGATATCTGTGTCATGTGCTGCTTGTTTTTCTGCAGGAAGACACAGAATTTGTTGGTATTTTTTATGAGTAAGTGAAGTTTAGTGTGTTTAACTGTATAGGTGAGTAAATTCGACTGTGATTAATTATTTGCATGACTGACTAGATGTGTCAGTACCTCAATGGATGATTGCCGGTGTGTGTGTGTCTATATAGGTGTATAAATGCACAGTGACTGTAAGTATGAGTGACTGTACAGGTGAGTGAGTGGACATGTATGTAGACCTAAAAGTCAATGAGTGGGTGTGTAGTTATTGGTATTGGAGTATCTATGGTTGTCAAAACGACAGTTTGAAATTTTGAGTCGGTGTATCAAATGTTATATTAGGGTGTGAGAAGATGCACTAATTTATCACATGGATGACGTCATCAGTAATGTCATCAGTGATGTCATTTGAGATGTCGTCAGTGATGTCACTGACCATGTCATGAGTGATGTAATCTGGGACGTCATCAGCAGTGCATTGCAGGGGCCCGAGTTATAGTTAGCTGAACTAACTATAACATAAGAATTTCTAGGGTTTTGTACGAGGGAAATGTCCAGCTAACTATAACACCCCTGAAACCTATGGTTTTTTCAGTGAACATATATATACACACACACACATACATATATTATCTACTGGCGGTCGCCAGTAGATGGTTCTAGTTAGGACCGAGTTTCCATAGGAAATCTGAAAATTCTATTTTGAATAACTTTGGCGCCGGTTGACGAATCCTCGCAAAATTTTCAAAACTAATGGGGCGCTCCGCTCAGCTCCTACCCTGAAAGTCTCAGGGTGATTCGTCAAGCAGGGGCCGAGAAAAAGGGGGGGCCCACAACGCGTTTTCCCCGAGTATTTTTCCATAGGACCTTTAGTCGCAGCTACAGCCCGAACGGCTGAACAGAATTACGTGAAATTTGGCAGAGTTAGCCATAAGGTCAAGGAAGTGCCTTTTGCAGGTCTGGTGTAAATCTGTTCAGTATTTCCTGAGAAAATAGCAATTAAAACCATATCAATATCTAAACGCGCGCACCGTGCGTGCACGGTGCGCGCACCCTGCCGTGCGCGAGCGCAATTCTGATTGGTTGTTAGATGTCGGTAAACATTCGAATCGGTCGAAACCAGGAAGTGTCGGCTGCCATTTTGTCTCTCGCAGTCTGAGGGGGTGAAAAACAAAGGTGGAGAACGTGAAAAGGGGGCAGGGTGGACAGTTCCTGACCCCCTAGCCTTTGTCAGGGGGTCACAGAAGGACCCCCTAGGGTGCAAAAAAATGTTTCCTTTTTTTTAAAATTTCGTGGGGTGCGCGCACGCCGGACAGTGGGTGCTCGGTGTGCGAAGTGCACCGAGTACCCACAGAGCGCGCACGGTGCGCGCACGGTGTAAACTCTTAAAAAAAAAAAAAAAATTATAAATACATAACTTCGCATTTAAAAAACCGTGCAAATTCACTTAAAAAAACCATAGGTTTCACACACGTTATAGTTAGGAATTAGCATTTAAAAAACCTTGCAAATTCACTTAAAAAAACCATAGGTTTCACACATGTTATAGTTAGCTGGGCATTTTCCTCGTGAAAAACCAATGAAATTCCCCCGTTATAGTTAGTGCAGGCAACTATAACTCACGCGACCGTAATCCGCTGCTGATGACGTCAGATATTACCTCGCGGAATTTTTTTAATTTCTATAGTGCGCGCACGCTTTGCGCACTCGGCGACTTACCGAAAAAAATTACATTTTTTTAATTGCCCTTGGGGGACCTCCTGGGACCCCTTGACCCCTGCTAGGGGGGGTCAGGAACTGTCCAGCGTGCCCCCTTTACATGTTTTTCTCCTTTGTGTTTCACCCCCCTCTCAGTGCGAGAGACAAAATGGCGGCCGACACTTCCTGGTTTCGACCGATTCGAATGTTTACTAAGATGAAACAACCAATCAGAAGTGCGCTCGCGGACGGCAGAGTGCGCGCACCCTGCGCGCACGCTGCGCGCGTATAGATATATATACTGATTTAAATGCTATTTTCTCAGAAAATACTGAACAGATTTACACCAAACCTGCAAAAGGCACCAAACGGACCTTATGGCTACCTCTCTGCCAAATTTCACGTAATTCTGTTCAGCCGTTCCGGCTGTAGCTGCGACTAAAGTCCCTATGGAAAAATCCATGGGGAAAACGTGTTTTGGGACCCCCCCTTTTTCTCGGCCCCCGCTTGACGAATCACCCCGAGACTTTCAGGGTAGGAGCGGAGCGCCCCATTAGTTTTGAAAATTTCGCGAAGATTTGTCAATCGGCGCCAAAGTTATTCAAAATAGAATTTTGAGATTTCCTATGGAAACTCGGTCCTAACTATAACTATCTACTGGCGACCGCCAGTAGATTATATATATATATATATATATATATATATATATATATATATTCACTGAAAAAACCATAGGTTTCACACATTTACGCAGTTAGTGGCGTGCACGCACGGTGGCCACGCGGTGCGCGTAGATGGGGCATGTACTTACTTGTAGGTACCAAAAAACAAACAATAAACACAAGGGCTCTTTTTAGAGCCACCTTATATCTAAACACTTAAATGCGTTTTTTTTTAAATTTGTTTTATTAAGTTTTTTTCCGGGTGCGCGCTGGGTGCGCGCACTCGGCGATATTTTTTAACAAAATATTAATCTTTTTTTTTGCCCTACAAGGTCCTACTTTGACCCCCTTACAATGCCTACTGGGTCTATTTCTACCCACTCTGCCCCCTTTTCAAGTTCTCCCCCTTTGTTTATCACCCCCTCTTTATGCGATAGACAAAATGGCGGCCGCCGCTTCCTGATTTCCACCGATTCGAATGTTTACTAAGATCTAACAACCAATCAGAATTGCGCTCACGCACGGCGAGGTGCGCGCACCCAGCGCGCACGGAGCGCGCTTAGATATATATATATTGATTTAAAGGCTATTTTCTCAGAATCTACTCAACAGATTTACACCAAACCTACAAAAGGCACTTCCTTGACCTGGGGACTACCTCTCTGCCAAATTTCAAGTAACTCTGTTCAGCCGTTCGGGCTGTAGCCCTGTCTAAAGGTCCTATGGAAAAATGCATGGGGAAAATGCGTTTTGGGACCCCCCTTTTTTCTCAGCCCCCGCTTGACGAATCCCCCCCGAGACTTTCAGGGTAGGAGCGGAGTGTAGCGCCCCACCTATTTTGAAAAATTCGCGAGGATTCGTCGACCGGCGCCAAAGTTATTCAAAATAGAATGTTGAGGTTTTCCTATGGAAAAGGGGTCCTAACTATAACTACCTACTGGCGACCGCCAGTAGGTAATATATATATATATATATATATATATATACATACACACACACACACACACATATATACATACACACATATATACATATATATTATCTACTGGCGGTCGCAAGTAGATAGTTCTAGTTAGGACCGAGTTCCCATAGGAAATCTGAAAATTCTATTTTGAATAACTTTGGCACCGGTTGACTCATCTTCGTGAAATTTTCAAAACTAATGGGGCGCTCCGCTCAGCTCCTACCCTGAAAGTCTCAGGGTGATTCGTCAAGCGGGGGCTGAGAAAAAAGGGGGGGGTCCCAAAACGCGTTTTCCCCATGCATATTCCCATAGGACCTTTAGTCGAAGGTTCAGCCCGAACGGCTGAACAGAATTACTTGAAATTCGGCAAAGAGGTAGTCCTCAGGTCAGGCATGTGCCTTTTGCTTAAATGGTGTAAATCCATTTAGTAGTTCCTGAGAAAATCAAAAAATCACATATCTGGGCGGAGCCTAACCACACATCTCATCGTGAGATCTGATTGGCTGTCAGCACTTCATCCAAGAAGTGTTGGCAGCCATCTTGGGACCAATATACATGATAGCACCTCATTAAAAAGCATTGCAGTTAATAGAAGGTTTTAAGACTTTAGTTACATTATAAATCATTTGTTGATGGTACCATACTCATTTTAGGAATTGAGGTGTGTTCTAAGGTGATTTTACCATGTGAAAAAGCCTTCTGCTGTGATATCATGAATCATGTTTGAGAGAAAACTATTTTCTCATGCTTTTCCCACAGAGGTTTGGACGGTGATCTATAAGCTAACAGAGCATATTTTCTGTAAATTCACATTATCTTTCTCAGTCATGTGAGAATGAAGTCTGACATTCTCAGTAAAACATGTACATCCAACAAGGGCAGAGACTGTCAGTTGATTGCTTTGTGTTCTACTGCAGCTTCCCAGAGTGTTCTAAAGAACAACTAGAGCCCTAACAGTCCTACTTATGACAAACGTATGGCACACCTGAAGCCATTTTGGTTGGAATAAAGTGGTAATTCTTAAAACATTTCATTTAAAAAGGAACAAAATGAGGGGGTTCATTTTGCCAAAGAAAGTATGATTAGTGCTGCAGAAAGAAAAATTAGGGCACATTGAGTGACTTCTCAAATCCTCTTCTATTTCATTAAAAAATTCTGACATGCAGACTGAAACATGCACTTTCAATACCAGCAGCAGACTTCCCTGGTGAGCAGTAGCTTTACTACAGTGATGTAATAAGCAACTAGAGTGCTAACATTTTGAATTTATGGCAAATTTGTGACACATCTGAATGCCTTCTTGATGGAATCAAAATAAAAAACAAAAGTATTTCCTACTGAGGAGACTGTAGTAAATGAGGAAATTAGGAAACATAACAAATAAGTCTCCCAAAATGGCCACCAGAGACAAAAGAGCCCAAATGTAGCCCAAATATCAACCAGATGTAGCCCAAGTATAGCCCAATGACAGAATGTCCCGAGTGTTCTAACGAACAACTAGAGCGCTAACAGTCTTACTTATGACAAAAGTATGGCACACCTGAAGCCATCTTGAATGGAATAAACTGGTAACACTTAAAACATTTAATTTTCAAAGGAACACAATGAGGGGGTTCATTTTGCCATAGAAATTATGATTAGTGCTGAAGAAAAAAAAATTAGGGCACATTTTCAGTGACTTCTCAAATCCTCTTCTATTTCATTAAAAAATTCTGATATGCAGACTGAAACATGCACTTTTAATACCAGTAGCAGACTTCCGTGGTGAGCAGCAGCTTTACTACAGTGATCTAATGAGCAACTAGAGTGCTAACATTCAGAATTTATGGCAAATGTGTGACATCTGAATGCCTTCCTGATGGAATCAAAGTAAAAAACTGAAAGCATTTCCTACTGAGGAGACTGCAGTAAATGAGGAAATTAGGAAACTTCATAACAAATAAATCTCCCAAGATGGCCACCAGACACAAAAGTCTAAATGCAGCACAAATATCACCCAGATGTAGCCCACATGTAGCCCAATGACAGAAGTGTGCAAAACACTTATTTTTTGTGTATTTGCAGTTTTATATAGTGCAGACTTGTCAGGTATTGGAGTGCTTTACATGAGTATTGGTTACATCACACAAGATCAAATTCATTTTGATTGTAGACATGGGGAGATTGAGTGATTTGACCTGAATCACAGAATGTTGAGCTGAAGCAGAAACTCCAACCTGGTTCCCCAGTTGCAAAGTCTGCAGCTCTGGAAGTAACACCACATCCTCTCCCCTAAGTGCAACATTTGATCAAGTGGTCAACTGTGTAAAAAAACAAAGATTAAAAATAATTTAAAAGTTCTTTGTCGCTATTTGAAAATTCAGAAAATATGTCCTCATTTTAGTTTTTTAGAGCACTAACCATAATTTTGATGCAAATAAGACCCTCTCATATATGTAAATTCTAAAGTAAATGCTCTAGGTATTACAGTTTTGATTACATCAAGATGACGTCAGGCGTTCCACACTTTTGTAATGAATATAGAATGTTAGCAATCTAGTTGTTCATTGCGATACTGTTGAGAGGCAGAGGCCAGGGGCAGAGACTCTGAAAATTGAAGGCAGGTAGGAGAGTTCAGAGGCAACAATTTGACCACACTGGGCAGGCAGGAAGGGCAGTGGCAGCACAACAGATTATGGAGGGCAGTGGAAAGTGGGGCAGGGGCAACAAACCAACTGTGCAGGACTGGCAAGAGAGGCTGTGGCAATATAATTGACCATTGTGGGCTTTACACACTGCCTCTGAGATAAGCCTGTCTGCTCATGCCAAGCTACCAAGGGGGTGAGCAGGGGTTATTTTACGAGTGTACCCCCTTACCCTGACTAGAGGCAAAGGTCCCTATTTGTCACAAGTACCTACCTGTGCCAACTAGAGACCCCCAAATCTAACACGTGGGAACTAAAACGCAAATATTTCTCGCTTTTTGTGGCAGCAAAGAAAGAGTCATCCCAACTGTGTCATTAAGTCGGTGGTTCTCAGTCCTAGAGGCCTTGAATGCAATACTATCTATGTGGCGACCGTTTACTTATTTTTGCTTAGCGATGATGCAAAAGGCAAGAAATGTGAGGATCTTCGGGTGCATATGGATAGTGATGTCAAAAAAAGTACACTGTACTGCATTCTTAGATTTGTACAGTAAAACATGACTGCTGTAGTGGACATAATCAAAAAACTCGAGTCAGAAAACACCCTTGTCTACCAAGTGTTCAGCATAATTGGTGCAGATGTCAAACATCTCCTCTAAAGTAGGCTAGGCGACACTTTTAGTGACATGTTCCCTGTTAGAATGCTTGCCACTTGGTAAGCAAAGTAGTGTTGAGGACCAATTCAGTAAATTTTATTTTACAATGCATGAGAAATGGCTGGCTATGATGCATAGAACTGTCCCTTCACCAACCATGGCGTTTGAAGTCAATGAAGCCTCACTTTGGCACTCTGCGCAAGTGTTAGATCCCTTCCGTAAAGGGCAATTTTCTCCAGATTTTGAGAAGTACAACTTCATTTGTGACCGCTTTAACACCTCTGAGGGTATATGCACCCAGTTCAACTCATGTTTCAGAACCTGGCCCAGAGAATGTCAACCTTGAGGTGCACCAGAATTGGCCTGGAAAGCTACGCCAGTGGCCTTGAGTTGGCAAATTGTGTACTGTCTGTTTTGGCGTTGCCAGTCTCCAGTGCCAATGTCGAGAGGGCCTTTTCATAAATAAAAGTGTACATGGGAAGGAAAGAGCACGAGAATGACCAAAGATTCACTGAAGAAATATTGTATGGTGTACTATAATAAATTCGACTTGTAAAAATGTATTTGGACCTCATACACTGTACATGGACTGTCTATATACCATGCACCAATTAACCCCTTCGACGCCGATGACGGAACGGTTCCGTCATGCACGTCGGTTGGGCTGTGCTTATGACTGAACCGTTCCGTCATGGCCCCGCCCGCGCTCAGAACCTTCAGCGTGGCGCGGAAATCCGCGCCGCGCTGAAGGGGTTAAGAAAGCAAGCAATAATAAAAGCAAAGCATCCCATAAACACCGGTAAAACACTTTCAGTTGTTTTTATGGCGCGAAAATGAGTAACCACTGAAAAGCACTTTTGAGGTATTGAAATCACTGGAAAACACTGAAAAAACACCACCAGCATTTATCAAAATTAGAAACTGAAAACAGGAAAGCATATGTATACAATACCATGTTTAAATTGTTTTGGTATTACTATTAGACTAACGTATAGTTTACCTGTCAGTGTAGTTTTGCAGCTTGAAGACTTTCTGGATTCACGATGCTGTGCATTATCCCGCCATCTAGTGGTTGGGTCCAAAATCGTTATTTTTCTCTTTTTTCGTGGCCCAGGTGGGCGTCGACATCCAACCATCTGGTGTCCTTCGTGACGTCAACGCGATTCTGGCGGAAGCTCCCACCTTTGGTCGTCATCTTCGGATTCTTTTTTCTTGTCTTGAGTTATCTTCCTTTGTTGATCCATTTAGTTACGATTGCAATTTAATCCTACTTTCCTCCTTTCTCATCTTTCTGGCGGAGGAGGGTGGGATCCCTAGTGAATCCAGAAAGTCCTTAAGCTACAAAACTATACCGACAGGAAAGAAACTATACGTTTTGCAGCGTGAATCTTTCTGGATTCACTATGCTGTGCATAGACTTAGTAACGGTTTGTCCTTATTGTGGTGGTTAGGTGGATGATGAGCACTGGTTACTGAAAATGTGTTGCAAGACCTGTCCCCACTAGCGCTTCCTTATTCATTTGAATATCCACACAGTAGTGCTTAGTGCATGTGTGCACTGAAGACCATGTTGCAGCTTGGCAAATGTCTTGAATTGGTGTGTTTACTAAAAACACAATTGTTGCTCCTTTCTTCCTAGTAGACTGAGCTTGAGCTCCCCCGCGTAACTTGTCCTGCCAGCTTGTGACAGAGTTGAATTGCTTGTGCAATCCACCATGCAATGGTGTTTTTGGTGACTGGCCTTCCCAAAAAACTGTTGGCAAAGGATTCAAAGAAATGTTTTGTTTTCCTGCACTCTTTTGTCCTTTCTATATAGTGCATGACAACCCTTCTGGCGTCCAGTGTGTGCAGCGCCCTTTGATCTTGTAGTAGGTTTTTGGAAAAAACTAGGTATCTGGATTGTTTGGTTAATGTGGAACCGAGACACCACCTTTGGCATGAAGTGTGGGTCCGTTCTCATTACAATACGGTCGCTATGTATTTGTAGGTAGGGTTCTTAGGGTGTTAGTGCTTGCAATTCACTTACTCTTCGTAGCGACGCGAGAGCCACTAAGAAGGCTGTCTTAAGTGTGAGCATGTGCAGTGTTGCCTTGTGAATATGTTCGAAGGGCGCCTTCATCAATTGAGTTAGCACCACGTTGAGGTTCCATGTTGATGCTGGCATCCTTTTTGGGGTGTGATTCTTTTAGCTCCTTCTAGAAATCTCTTCACAACTTGGGAGGTGAAGAAACTCTTCCCTGTCTCTTCCCTCGTGTAAGCCACTATTGCCGCTAAGTGCACCTCTTAGGGATGTGTAGCTTAGCTTGCTTTGTAGCACGTACGTTAAGTATTTTAGTACTGTGGATTCCCTTGTGATTTTCCGTTGTTTCTCCTTGATGCACCATTGGGAGAACCTTTTCCATTTTGCTATGTAGCACTTCCTTGTTGTCGGTCTCCTCGCTTCTCTTGAGTACTGCCATGGTACTTTCTGGTAGTTCGAGGTGTGCAAATTCTAGGTCTTCAGGAGCCACGCTGCGGCTCTCTGGCTCTGGGTGCAGTACCTTTGCGTTCTGCATTAACGCGTCTTCTTTTTGGGAACCTGTGTGCTGGTTCCTGTGCCTTTTCTACTATCTGTGAGAACCAGATGCGAAGTGTTGGCATTTTGCATTCTGGTATGTTGCAAATAGGTCTATTTGTGGTGTGTCCCCCACCTTTGGAATATTTTCTCCACTTCCTGCTGGTTGATCTCCCATTCGTGAGATGCGGACGTCTGTCTGCTTCCACATTGTCCTTCCCTGGTAGGTGTATTGCTAGTAGGTCTATTCTCAGTGGAATGGCCCACGTACATATCTCCTGTGCTAGCTTTGATAGCGCAACTGAGTGTGTTCCCCCTTGCTTGTTGATGTAGAACATGGTCGTGGTGTCTGTTTGGATCAGCACCCTGTTCCTGTACAGCTCCTTCTGAAATGCTTTTAAGGCTAGGAACACTGTCTTCAGCTCTAGGTAGTTGTGTTTCACCGCATCCTTCTGTGTCCATAAACCCCTCACTTTGAGTTGGTTCATGTGCGCTCCCCACCCCTGGTGGGAGGCATCTGTTGTGATGGTCACTGTTGGAGTTGGTGGTGTGAATGGCTTCCCCTATGCTATGTTTTCTTTGTTCCACCACGCTATTTCATGCTGCACTGCGTGTGTGACAACCACTAGATCTTCCCACCTCCCTGTTGCCTGTGACCATTGCTGTTGGAGTCATTCTTGGAATGGTCTCATGTGGAGTCAAATATGTGGAACTAGGTGTATGCAGGACGCCATCATTCCCAGGAGCCTGCTCACCATCCTCACTGTCAGAGCTTGCCCCTTGTGGTAGCGAAGTGTCTCCTTTAGTAGTGCCTGTGTTCTCCTTGTGCTGGGGAACACCTTTCCCTGTAAGGTGTTGATCTCTACCCCTAGGAATATCTTCACCTGTTCTGGTTCTGTGGAGGACTTTCCCCAATGTATTGAGAACCCTAGTTGCATTAGCGTTTGAGTGAGCTGCTGAATGTGCTGTTTGCATTGGCTGTATGAGTTTGCCTTTACCAGCCAGTTGTCATGTAATCCCCTTCCTGTGTCTGGGGTATTACTTCTTGCAGAGATGTCATCTTGAACCTCTGAGTCTTTACGAATTTGTTTAAGAACCGTAGATCCAGGATAGGTCTTAACGTTTCGTCTAACTTTGGTACGAGGAAGAAGTTGGAGTAGACCGCCTTGTTTCTTTTGTTGTACGGCACTGTCTATTGCCTCCTCCTTTAGGAGCTCCTGTGCCTCTAGCAGCATGAGTGATAGTTCTGCTGTAGAGTGTGCCTTGTGGTTTGGCTTCCTGTTTGGAGGTGGCTTTTCTAGTTCTATGCAGTAGCCGTGTTGTATGATGTTTAGTATCCATTTGTCGGTTGTGACCTTCTACCACTCCTGGAAGAAGTGTCTGATTCTGCCTCCTAAAGGTGTTCTGTGCTCGTGGAACTGCTTGTCTTGTGGTACTAATAGTTTGTCTTTTTCCTTGTATTGTCGCCCCCGTCGAGGTGTAGTTTGGGTGGGCGTCCTTCTTACAGCCGAGTCACTTTGAGGTGGGTTGCTGCCCTCCCCTTGTCTGACCTAATCCGTTCAAGCGCCCTCGAAAGGATTTGCCACGTGGCTGGTACTGCCAGTTTTGCTGTTGCTGTCCCAGTTGCTGTGTCTGGTTGCCCCCTTGGTATCCCTGTTGGAAGGCTTGATGTGATGTTCCCGGCTGGCTGTTTCCTCTGCCTGCTGATCTCCTTGAGGGGGTGCCCCTTCACATCCCCCTGAACTGCAACACTCCCATATACCTAGCTGTTTCATTATCCTTTTTTAGCTGCGTACGTTTTTCGTCAACCGGAGTGCCGAACAGTTCTCCATTGAAGGGTGTGTTCAGGATGTTATTTTGGACTTCTGGCTTGAACCCCGAGATCCTCAGACAGGCATGCCTTCTCTCTGTAACCCCAATCATCTGCCTACTGGATGTCTCCGCTGCGTCTAGGGCCGATTTTAGGCATGTATTGGTCATGTTCTTGCCCTCTTCCACAAGGTGGTGTGCCCTCTGTTGGTACTGCTCCGGGAGATGTTTGAGCAGTTGGCCGACTTCCTCCCAATGCTGGTAGGCATGTCTGTTAATCAAGGCATTTGAGTGGGCGATGCACCAATAAATCGCCACACTCCATCTTCCTTCCGGTGAGATCCATCCTCCTGCTCTCCTTGTCTGGATGTGGTCTGGAGTTCGTGGGCACGTTGGCCCTCTTCCTAGCTGTTGATGCTATTATCGAGTCAGCAGGTACTGATCCCTGAATATATACTGGGTCTTGTGAGGAATGCTTATATTTCTTCTCTATCCTTGGAGTCACAGACTTACATATTGCTGGCTCCCTGAAGGCATTCCTGCTCTGGTCGAGCACACTTGGGAGCATAGGTAGAAATTAGCTCCTGGTCTGTGTAGGGAGCAGAGTTTCCACGAGAAAACAGGCTTTGGGCTTTTCCTACTCTAGTTTCACTCCATAAGTGGCTGCAGCGTTTTTTATGACCATATTGTTTATGCCAATGTCGTCCGGCGGCAAAGGTCTCGACGGATAAGACTACACCCTCCTCCGGGTTTTCAGCGTCGAGATCCGGCCACTCCAGGTCTTGCGCCTCAGAGGATGTCGAGTCCTGGTAGGTCTGTTGATCCTCTTCACCTTCTGCCTCGAAGTAACCTAGGCTATCTTCCTCCTGTTCTTCGTCAGGTTCTGGCGTTTTCGGGGGATATGGGTCCTTGACCCCCTCTTCGAGCTCTGCTTCGGCTGCGGGCCTCAAAGGGATGGTGTACTGGCTTATTCGGTCGTCGAAATCCTTCTATCGCTGGAGGAGGTTTGCCATTTCGGCCTCGAGCATTCTCTTTTTCTCCATCTCGGCTGCCTGTTCAGCGTCGAGCACTCTGGCGCTTCGCTTCGTGGTCGTCTGCCTCGAAGTCGCCTTTAACTCTTTTTCCCTCCGCGTCGAGCCGTCCTTTTCAAGACGGGGCTTCGACGACCTGAGGTTTCTCCAGAGTTTTCACCGGCTGGGAGTCCTTTTCGAAGGATCCGCTGGGCTGTTTGTCCTTGGGTTCAGCTGCAGGCATCGAGAGTTTCAACAGCAGCGTCCCTTTCGAGGACTTTGCATCACTTTTTCAAGCGTTGGTCGGGGTTCTTTGGGTCGACGACTCTAACCTCCTTCGCCAATTTATCGGTCTTGACGACAGTGCAGTTTTATGGTCCCCTCCGCGATGTTGTCCTCTTCCCCACTGGAGAGGCCCAAGTCTCGGAGCAATGGGGGTGGTCCTTGTCACCTGCATGTTGTACTTCGCCCTTCGCTGCCTCTCCCGAACTCTGAGGGTCTTCGGTGTGAATGCTGAGCAGCTTCGATGGTCGAGCGGCAGGCAGAGGTTGCAAACTGGGTGCTGGTCCTTCTGCGCGTACTTCTGGTGGCAATTGTTGCAGAATTTGAATGGAGTTTTGTCCATGTCCAAGCTCAGGGAGGCCTGTGTTTGCGCATTCTCCGTTGGACGGTGAAGTTCTTGGTTTTTTTTCTCTCCTCTTCATCGTCCCGGTTGTCCGGCCTGCAGTCGGTGCTGAATTCTCCAATTTTCGCTGGTTTTTCGCAGATTTTCATTGATTCGTTGTTCAAAAGTTTCTGGAACTCTTCCGTGACGATCCAGACCCAACGGCGGAAAAAATATTCTGAAGATGGCGACCAAAGGTGCGAGTTTCCGCCGGAAGCGCATAGACGTCACGAAGGACACCAAATGCCCACCTGGGCAACGGGGGGAAAAAAAACAAAAAAAAATACGATTCCGGACCCAGCCGCTAGATGGCAGGATAATGCACAGCATAGTGAAACCAGAAAGATTCACACTGCAAAACTTCATGTAGAATATAGGATGGAAGCCTCGCGTTTGGTTCCTCATTAGCATGTTTTTCAACGTAAAAGCTGGCTATTCACGATCTAGCACTAACACACCGTAGCTTCAAATTGAAAATGTTACTTGGCATTATAATGGCCAGGCAAGTTAAACACTCTTGGCTGACATCTGCTGAGCTCAGCAACAGGTCGTAGTCTACTGACTGAGGTCATGTGAGCGCTGGTAAATGAGGCATTGCTTGTAGAGCCAATAAAAACGGCAACAGTGCTGTATACAATACCATTTTTAAATCGTTTTGGTATTACTATTAGACAGTAAATTCATGTAGACTATAGGATGGAAGCCTTGTGTTTTGTGCCTCATTACCATGTCTTTAAACGTAAAAGCTGGCTACTCATGATCTAGCACCAACACCGTAGAAGCGCTGCGTGCTTGTTCTCGCCGCAGCGAAAGTGAAAGCGCCTCGTTTGCCCATACGTTTCAAATTAATGCGACCGTGAGACGTGGCGTGATAATTGGAAACGTATGGCGCTCATGCACGCTCCCGCGGACTCTAGGCCACAAGAGAAAGAAGGCGGGACATGCACCCCCATTTAGCCAATTGTGTGCTTTCTTAGAAAGACGCATGCAAAGGCCAATAGCGGGTGAAGAAAACAAAAGCACAAGAGTGTGTTCCAAAGTTTAAAGCCCTTACTAAATGTCTCACAGCGCATGCGCACTGGCTCAGGCGAGGCCTAAAAAGGAAAAAAAGACGACACCCAGCAGAGGAGACTGCAGAGAAGGAATGCGTTACTTACCTGTAACTGCGGTTATCCAGTATTAGTATCTTTCATAGATTCACATGCCTGAATCATTCCCCGTCATCGGGATGGGAGTCCCCGGTACATAAATAAAGTAATGTCTCAGTAGACATAGTAATAGGCCAAAGGCCTCACCTTAGTAACATATCCAACTTCTTTTGTAAAAAAGGACCAAACTTTGGAGAGTAACCAATCCGCTATTATCACCCTCTAGAACCTTCCTGGAAGGAGCTCTAGTCCCTCAGATTTTCGTAAGCACAGTGCCAAGTAGTTGTATCACTGAGAGACCCAAGAGAGTCCTTCCAAGGGAGGTGGGTGGGTTGCATGTGAATATGAAAGATACCAATACTGGATAACAGCAGTTACAGGTAACGCATTCCTTATCCAGTATTGGGTTATCTTTCAGACATTCACATGCCTGAATCAGAGTAGTAAGCAATAAGCACATTTCGAAAGGTACAGTACATATAAATTCACCGGATAACAATGTGAAAATAGAAAGTACCAAAAAGCAATTAAATAGCATAAGCATAAAACACAATAGAGAAATGTGCGTATAGAAGAAAAGATGGTGGGATGAACGGAAGGGCTCACCTCTAATGAAATAGATGACGGAGCACCACTTGACCCACTGCAGCATCTTTCACGAGTTCCATATCCAGGCAGTAATGCTTGGTAAATGTATGCAGTGTTTTCCATGTTGCCGCTCTGCAAATGTCCGCAATGGGCACGCCTGCAAAAAGTGCCATTGAAGTAGAGATTGCTATCATGGAATGGGCTCGAACTGTGGAGAGCAGGGGTTGCCCCGCTTACTGGTGACAAAAAGTAATAGCTGCGGAGATCCAGCGAGAGATACTTTGTTTAGTGAGCGGGAGACCCTTTCTAGGGCGACTGTAAGCCACAAAGAGTTGATTGGATTTGCAGAATGTCTGTCTTGTCAATGCAGAATTTCAGGCAGCATTTAAGATCCAAAGAATGCAGTCTTTTCTGCCACTTTTTGAGGATTTGGAAAGAAGGAGCGCATCACTATAGGCTCATTGAGATGGAAGTTTTTGACGGAACCTTAGGGATAAACTTCGGATTCGTGCGTAGTATGACCCTGTCGTGTTTCAATTGAAGCAAAGGGTCTTGAATTGAGAAAGCATGAAGTTCACTCACTCGCCTTGCCGAGGTAAGGGCTAGAAGGAGCGCGATTTTCCAGGAGAGATACTTGAGATCCGCTCTGTGTATTGGCTCAAAAGTGGGTTTCATAAGTTGAGCCAGAACCATGTTGAGTTGCCATGAAGGAGGTAAAGTCTTTACCGGAGGAAAGATTCTAAACAGGCCTTTAAGGAATTCTTTAATTAACCGATGAGACCACAGAAGGGCCTGCAGAGGATCTCATGAAACAGGATATTGCTGCCAGATGGACTTTAATAGAGGCATGAGCAAGACCAGATTTCGCCAGATGAAGATAAGGCAGTATTTGCTCTGGAGAGGATGAATGTGGGTGTATTTTGTTTGACTTGCACCAGATACAGAACCTCTTCCATTTTAAGGAATATGTTTTGGTAGTACTATCTGCTCGAGCCCGAGCTAGAACTGCTCTACAGTCCGGAGGAATGTCTAGACCCTGGAACTCTCTGAATTCAGGAGCCAAGCTGATAATCAGAGATGCTGGATCCGGATGCTGGCCTTGTTGGTGGTTCATAGTGAGAAGAGGGGGAAACGGTTTCAACCGGATCGGCGGTTCCAGGGAGAGAAGGTGAAGCTCCGTGAACCAGTGTTGGCGTGGCCAAGCTGGAGCTATCAGGATGAGCGTGCAAGGTTCCGCTTTCAATTTCCTGAGAACCCTGGGAATCAGGGGAATTGGTGGAAAAGCAAATGCAAAGACGTTGCACCATGCGATTGAAAACGCATTCCCTAGAGATCCCTTCTGGGGATGCCAGCTTGCGAAGTGTTGGCATTTGGCGTTCTGCTGGGTAGCGAAGAGGTCCAGAAGAGGGGTGCCCCATTGAGAGAATATGCAGTTGAGAGTCCGCTGATTCAACTCCCACTCGTGACATGCTGTCTGTTGTCTGCTCAAAGAGTCGGCCAGAACGTTGTGTGATCCTGGAACATACTCTGCTCGAAGAGAAATGTTGTGAAGGAGCAACCAGTTCCAAAATGTTTGCGACTCGTGAGGGAGTGTTAGAGAACAAGTCCCTCCCTGCTTGTTTAAATAGTGCATTGTGTGGTATTGTCGGTCCGTACAAGCACTAGAGAATTCCTGATTCGAAGGTAGGAATGCCAGAAGTAGCTCCAGGAGATTTATGTGGAGTTTTCTTTCGGAAAGGGACCATTTGCCGCTGATCTGGAGTTCTTGGAGGAAAGCTCCCCAACCTTCCAGGGACGCATCCGTTGTGATGGTATGTGGAGAAGCAGGAAGCAAGAAAGGCAAGCCTTGAGAAAGGTTCTTAGGGCAAATCCACCAACGTAGAGCCTTTATCACCTGGATGACATCGACGAATGACCCCGTACATTGGACCCATTGAGCTGAAAGCGCTTCTTGAAGAGGTCGCATGTGAAGGAGACCGTGTGGAACTAGCAGAATGCAGGAAGACATCATCCCGAGCAGGGATTTGAAAAGGCGCACAGCAAGTCTTGTTGGAGCGTATGCGTAGCGGCAAGGAAAGAAGCTGGTCTTTTCGCTCTTGAGAAGGAAACGCTTTCTTCTGGAGCGTGTCGAGAGTAGCACCCAGGAAAGTTATGCGCTGGGAAGGCATAAGGACGGTTTTGTCCTGATTGAGAGTAAGCCCCAAACAATAGAAAAGCCTCAGACAGGTGTCGGAAGACCTGGACGCGCCTTCTAGAGAGGGTGCTTTGACGAGCTAGTCGTCCAGATATGGAAAGACCTGATGGTGCTGTTATCGGAGATACGCGTCCACCGGAGAAAGGCATTTTGTAAATATGCGTGGCGCTGATTTGAGCCCGAACGGTAGGACACGAAATTGGTAATGCCTGCCCGCCACCGCGAATCTCCGAATTTTTTTGTGGTTGCGGTGGATCGGGATGTGAAAATAGGCGTCTTGAAGGTCTAAAGACACCATGTACTCGTCCGCATTGATTAGCTGTAGTACTTCCTGGATGGTAACCATACGACACGACTGCTTTTTCAAGGATTTGTTGAGATTTCTCAAGTCTAATAACGGTCTCCATTTCTTCTCCTTTATGCGTATTAAGAAAAAACGGGAGTAAAATCCCTTCCCCTTTTGATGTAGAGGAACTCTTTCAATAGCTCCCTTCTGGAGCATAAGTGAAAGTTCCAGGAGCAGATCACGTAGATTTTTGTGAAGCATAGGTCGGGGAGGGTTTTGAGGAGGAATTTGAATGAATTCTAGTGAATGTCCGAATTGAACCAGTTGCAGAACCCAACGGTCTTATTTGCTTCCAATTGTTTGGAAAATGGGAAATTCTTCCTCCAACCTTGGAGGGCAGAGAGGAGTTGGAGACCGGCGCTAGTGGGAAGTCATTGTCGCTGAGCAGCGTCTTTGTCGACCTCCTTTGCCACGAAAGGAAGACTTAGTGTAGGTGGATTGCTGTTGACTTTGCTGGTATTGTGGCCGATATTGCTGAGTGGAAGAGAAGGAAGATCGGTATTGGTAATCACCTCTGGAAGACGTTTGACCTCTCCCCTTTGAGCCTCGAAAAAGGTGAGTTCTTAAATTGGAGGGTACCCAAAGGCCTAGCCGTGTCGGTATCCTTTTTAATACCTTGCAGAGCTTCATCGATGTGTGTTCCAAAAAGAAGCTGACCATTGTAGGGCATGTCTAAAACTTTCGTTTGTACCTCCGGTCGGAATGAACTCTCCTTCAACCAACCCTGTCGCTTAGTACAGCTGCGCCCGCGAGTTGGCGAAATCCAGTAGTGGCGATATCCATCACACAGTCTATGATCTCGGATGCAGACCGTTCGCCCTCCAGCAAGATCTTCTTTGCTTCTTCCTTTGAGTCCTATGGCAAGGCCGCAAGGTATGGTGCAATATCTGCCCACATCTGCCTGTTACAACGTCCCAACAGTGCCAAGGAATTGGATGTACGCACGGTTAATGCAGACATGGACGAGAAACGTTTGCCTATATTGTCCAGCCGTCTACCCTCTTTGTCCGGAGGAGCGGTTAGCAGAGCAGAAGGATTTTTTGATTTCCGCTGAGCAGCTTGTTTTATCACAGAGTCTGGTTTAGAATGGCCGGTCAGGCAAGCTGGAGCAGTATCTGGAGCCCTATATTTTTTATCCAGACGAGGTAATACTGGAGAAACTGAGGAAGGGTACTGCATGATCTTAACACCCTGATCCCATATGTAGTCTATAATAGGGATAGACCTGACGGATTTTTTAAAAGGCTCTTTAAAATCATAGAGGAAGCAATCCTGTTGGTGTGAAGGCATAGGTATTTGAAAACGCTGTGCCGCTCTTTCCACTATGTTGTGAAATCCTCCAATGTCCTCAGGAGGCGAGTCAGCTGGAGCGGGCACTGGGGAAGCTGGACAGGGGAGGATGTAATCGTCCCACTCGTCCAGAGTAGATTGGGAATCTTGAAGTTCCCCTTCATGTTGATCCTCCTCCTCATCATCTGTAGAAAGTGGAGGTGGTGATGTGACGGGCTCAGACTGTAAGCTTAACGGTGGAGGTCGCGGTCTTGGTGGTGGACACACCTGTAAGCAGAGACGTTGCAGAAGTGGGAAACCTCTGCTTACAGTCCGAAACGAGGAATTGCAGATCAGAGACTAGAGATGCAGGCAAACAACCATGGGAGGTGGAGGCGGATGGCATTCTTCAGGAGAAACCGCCTGATCTTCTTGCACTTTATCATAGTCCGAACTGTCCTGGTACTTAACGTTTAGTTGAGAGGGGCTTGTCGCCGTTCTAAACATACTGCCATCATCAGAGTCTTCTTCCTCCAAAAGATGTGCTGGAGGCATGAGCTGGACACTACTAGGGGAGGTCAGGGCCGGTGTCAACGTGCGTTTTGTGAATTTTAGATGCACGTACGTACTTTGTAGGATGGAGTCTGCTGTCGTAGACTGTCCAGTCGACGGTATAGTCGTCGACGGTGAAGCGCCGACGTGTACCATGGCAGATTGAGGTCCCGTCGTCCGATGTGGATGTCGACGGGACAGTCGACTGTCGTTGTCGACAGTCGTCGGTGATCGCAGCTTCGACGGCAATTTGGACGTCAACGAAGTCTTCTTTATCTTTAGCGTCGAGACAGACCTACCGGCCGTAGTCGACGTGGATAGTGAATGAGACGCGACAGAAGTTGAAACTGCCGTCGTCGACGCGGTCACATTCAATGCCGCAGATGGAGATATCCTCATCGTCAAAGCAGTCGACGAGACCGTCGGCGGCGGGGTGGAAGATGGCTTTTGAAGGCATGAAGAACTTCCTGAGGAGAAACCTTCGCTGGAAGAGTCTTAGGACGGACCTCTGCAGACTTTATGCGCCTTCTTTTGAGGTGGCTGGGACAAAGGGCCTGGAGAAGCCACCCTTGGTCTTTTCTGAGAGGACTGTGAAGATATGGAAGAGCCCTCACTTTCCTCCGAAGACAGTACTGGGTCTTTGTCGTTAAGCCTCTGCAGCCAAATTAAGCGCGTCCCTCACGATCTTTGAGGGTCTTGGAGGAAAAGGTACGACATACCTCACAGTCCTTTGAGGAGTGATTCGGATAAAGGCAGTAGAGACAGTCCTTGTGTTGATCGTCCACATGAAGTCTTTTTTCCACAGGAAGCACAAGACCTAAAAAGGCCTTTCTTTGGAGTATCTGCCATGAAGAACTGAAGAACTTCACCCCGAAGTTGGAATTTTGAAGAAAGAAGCACTGGTAATCCAAAAACAAGGAATGCTGAGCAGAGCTCAGAGGAGACTCCCTTAGCACGACGTGCGGTAGAAAATCTGAGGGACTAGAGCTCCTTCCAGGAAGGTTCTAGAGGGTGGTGATAGCTGATTGGCTACTCTCCAAAGTTTGGTCCTTTTTTACAAAAGGACGTGGATATGTTACTAAGGTGAGGCCTTTGGCCTATTACTCTATATGTCTAGTGAGACATTACTTTATTTATGTACCGGGGACTCCCATCCAGACGACGGGGAATGATTCAGGCATGTGAATACATGAAAGATACCCTAATACTGGATAAAAACTGATTTTGCCCCAGCCCTACTGGCCCGTCTGCAGTTTCCAGAGATCCTGCGACAAAAGTCAGCTTGTCCTGCAGCCAGCGACCTCCAGAACCCCTGGGAGGACTGACTGCCTTTAACAAAGACCAGATCTCCTGTGAACAGCAGCTCTGTTCAGAAGAAACACTAAAGAAAGACTTCGAGCCTGCTGAGGAAAAAAGAAACCAGACGCCTTGAACCACCACTACACCCGTCGCCTACAGACCGAGTTAGAGTGGCTCGCTGGTCCAATCGAGGTCTCCCAGTGCATCTGAGTCCGAGTCCACCATGGGTTGACCCCTCCAGGAGTCCCCAAATTCGCCTGCAGCCTCTGCACGGAGACCCCCAACCGTGAGTGGCCCAGTAAGGTCAAATCCGACCTCAAAAGACCACTGCATCCAGTCGCCCTGCGCTCTGGAGAAGAGGACCCGAGGTGCACCTACGTCCCAGAGCCCTCCAACTTACCAGCCCAGATGTTGGTTCTTCCTGGAAGTCTTCCTGGACCAAGCCTGCAGCTGAAAACCACAACCAAAAAACGCAATTGAAAACAGGGCACCCGGCGCCAAAACAGCACCCTGCACCCAGCTGCCCCTGCACCGCTGCGGGTGCACTTTTTGTGCTAAAGAGGATCTCCTTTAGCCCTGAGCCAAACACCAGAAGCTTGGCTCCCACAACCTTGTGGCCTGCTCGTCCGCAGCCACCAACCGGAGGCCCCCTATCCCTCATTGGATAACAGTGGGCCTGAGCACTCTGCACCCAGCCGCCCTAGTACCTCTGAGTATGTAACAAGAGTGCAACCCTGGGGAACCCCCGAGTTTACCCCCAGAACCTCAACTCCCACTACTGAATACTTACCCAAAAACTGATAACACTATTTTCCTCTATAGGATAACATTGACTGTGTTTCTTGCAAACGTTTTTAAGTGTGGAGGTTGAAAACCTAAAGAAATTCTTTAAAATTGTACTATTTAACCAAAACAATATTACTTACATGTTAACAGAAAATGTCCCAGAGTAGTATCCAGGTATACTACTCTGTGTAAGAAAAGTAATCTAAAAAGTAACTTACCTGGTATTTTACTGAAAAGCCCATTCAGGTCTATGTACTGCATTTACAAAGTATTGTATTTCTGTACAACCATCCTGGAAGTCAAAACAAAGCGCATATACAATTACAATTCAAACTGTTTACAAACTGCATTACTACTGTAAAGTATTTATTGCTTACCTGTGCCAGGCTTGCTTGCTTCTAGAAAATACAATATTTTCATACAGAAACAATTGGTCTGAAGTTAAGTCTGAGTGTGTGAATTCATTTGCTGACTGAGTGTTGCGTAACACTGTCCTCTGATAATGCCTTACTGCTCAACCACACTACCACAAAAAGAGTGAGGTGCTATCTAACTTTACCGCTGCCTACCTATAGAATTCCACTGCACTGTGCACACTATACCTCACTTTGGTATAGTATAAACAGAGCTAGTTTCCCTCACACACACACACACAATAATAACGTAGTTTATAAAGCGCCTGAATACATCGAATGGTGAGTCGCCACGCTGGACTGAGGGTTAGAAGGAATAGAGAAAAGAACTAAAAAAGAGATAGAACCCAACTTCACCTATGTTAGAAGACAGTTGCTATAGATCCAAGATTTTAATCTTTTCCTGAAATCCATTTCAGAGGGGGGAGTCTCTTAGAGCCTTAGGAAGGAAGTTCAACAATTTGGGTGCAAGATAGGAGAAGGACCTCGCTCCCATTTTGGCCCTATTTACCCTAGGCACCCACGCTAGGTTCGCATCCGAGGATCTTAGACTACGCAAGTGCATATATGTTTGCACAAGGGTGTGAAAGTAAGTCGGGCCCTGCTTTAAGAATTCGTCAGCACATGCATAAGGCTTTAAACTGAATTATTTTAATCACCGGGAGCCAGTTGTCATGATTCCGCGATTCCGCGATCCGCCCGCTCCGTGGAGGAGAGGTTAGCGGTCTAGTGTTGCGGGACCACAACGGAAGGTCGAAATCCTCACTTCCGGTTGGTCGCGCATAACAGCCGGGAACTCCGGCTGCTCAGCGCTTCGAATTCTGGTCTCAACCGCTGAAGGAGAAGACGCCGATTCCGAGCTCCAGAACACCGCCGAAGAAGGACGCTGCCGCGGACTTCGAGAGGACCAGGTACAGCCTTATCAGAGGGCGCACCAAAGGTAGATGGACGTCTGTCTCTGCCATCTCACTACACCTATGTTAAGTCATCCCACTGCAGACCGGGGAGTGTGCAGTGGAGCGGGAGACTCATCCTGCAGTTATTATTTACGCCAGGGATCTTTTATTATTTGCGCAGGAGCGCTGGTTTTGTTCCATTGATTTTTGCCACACACGTTCCCTGAAACAGGAGAGTACCGGACAGGTACGCCAGGGACCTTTATTATTTGCGCCGGAGCGCTGGTTTTGTTTCCTTGTTTTGGGTCGATACCATTAGTGAGCTACACAACATTTTGCGGCCACTGTGGTCCCGGACCTGCGAATTGGAAGCCGGACATTGAGGAGGATCTCACATCAGAACACCAGGTAACCCAGTGGCTAGTAGGTGGGCACGACACGGAGGGGGGTAGAGAAGGAACGTACAGGAACGTAACCGTGTTCCCTTCTTTCCCTCACAGCTTGGTCCAACGTCATCCGGACTCACGCCTCTCTGGCTTCTACCCCGGGTACCCCCTTGTCCTAAGCGGTGCTCTACCCCGACTAGGGCACGGCGGGAAACGGGGTGGTGGTTCTAGTCGTCTCTGCAGGAACACCCCCTCAAAAAGAAGGTAAGCCTTGGGAGGGGACCTTGACACCAGTGCAGAGAGTTAAGGGCACTAGAGGCTGAAGACCTTTTAAGAAGGTTTATGACCGATCTAGCAGCTACATTCTGAACCTGCTGCAGCGATTCTAGGCTCCCTTTGGGAGCACCTAGATAGAGTCTTGCTGAGACGTGATAAGTGCATGGACTATGGTTTTTCTTGATGTTACGGGAATTATATCAAAGATTTTCCTTAAGACCTTCAGGGTGCCAAAACATTTCCCTGTCGTCTTCCTAATGTAATCATCAAAAGTTAACTTAGATTCAAAAATTATTCCCAGGTTCTTCGCCATCAAATTAGGAGCGGGCGGTTCCCCCAAAGATGCTGGCTACCAAGCTGATGCCCAGATAGAGGGAGTTCTGCCCACCAGAAGGATCTCCTTTTTACTTGCAATCAACTTTAAGCAGTTGTTGGTCATCCATACTGCAACCACCGATAGGCAGGTCCTAAAATCCTCAGCTCTAATGGCTGATGGGTCAAACAGATTTACTATTAACTGGGTGTAGGCATACGACACCACTTGAACCCTATGCCTTTTAATAATGTCAGCCAGGGGTTATATGTATATGGAGATATATATCCATCTATATCTATATCTATATAATGTATTAATTAAAAAGAGTAGGGCTCAAAATAGAGCCCTGTGGAACCCCTCTCGTAGACTGAAAATGGTCTGACACGATGTGAGTGACCTGAAATGATCTGTCCTGTAAAAAGGCTCTGAAACATTTCAATGCATTGCCTCTAATACCAGGCTCCTGGAGTCTATGAATTAGTAGGTTATGGGACACTGTATCGAAGGCTGCACTTAGGTCGAAGAATATCAGATATATTAGATAGATATATATATATATATATATATATATATACATACACACATACATATATAGACACACACACACACACATATATGCACATGCATACATACATATACACATACATATACACAGAGCCAAAGCAGGTTGGCCGGTATTTTTTGTATTGGCTCAACTTTATCCACATGAGGTGGTTAAAAAACTTTAGAATTTTGCTGCACAATCCTTTTTGGTTACTGCAATTTCAAATCTACTACCAGTCCATAAGATTGCTGATATAAGAAATATCAGTCCCGAGATGCTCACACCGTGTAAAGATGATTAAAATCATCATAAATCAATTTCATTCAAAGCTTCACCACGTTTAGTTGTAAAATCCTCATTTTATTGTTCTTTTGTGCAAATTGTGAAACCGGTGATTTCCAATATTCAAATGCTTGTATTATGCTCAATCGCCTTTGATAAAGCATGTTAGAATCCCAGTTTCTTGTAAGAAATACAAAATGTTTAACCCAATGCATTTCGGGCACCTTCTGCGCTTCGTCAGGGGTTTGTATCTGTAAAGTTAAGAATCAAATAAATGCTGTTACAATAGTGTATAAATTTCCACCTAACTAACATTTAAACAACAATGTATCCATGTAAATAACCCATCTTAACGCTCCCAACTATAACGCTTTCCCGCTAAAGAGGTATTCAGCACTTTATCACAATTTTGCCCCTGATACTAATCTATCACATCACTCCGAAGGAGTTACCAACCGTCTAAAAACAAAGCATTAATCTTGGTGTTCAACGCTGCTTATGGCCTTTAGTTAGGGCAAAAACATCAACGTGCCGCTGATCTTACTTTAAACAGTTGCAAATGCCGCTCCTTCCGTCTATCCTGTGGAGATTACGTCCCTTTCACCTTACCACGTGATACGATAGTTTTGTAACCCTCGTCATAATTACACTCACCTGAGTGGCTGCTTAACTCAACTCCTTGTTCTTACCTTCCCTACAGGTGCCACTGTGTACAGTGGACAGTAAGCCTACCTGTGGATCATACTTATACTGCACAATAAACCGAGCTTAGCTAAGGAGAAAAAAGTTCTAGTACTCAAGGACTAACAGACGTAGATATGAAGGAAAAGTCCATGAAGGAAATGTTCAGAAATACTGCCCGTTTACGCTTTAGGCAAAGCTGTAAGCCCATACTGAAAAAAATGGTGGTTAAGCTACCCTTTCAAGTTGTAGATGGATCTTCCTAAAACACTGCTAAACGCTTTCAAGGGGCTTTAATGTCCCAAATAAAAACAATCTGTGAAACCATAAACATCTCACAGGATGACAATTAAATTTGCTTGGGGGTACTAGTAAATTCAACATTGTATGAGGATATTCACCAATTAGGACCTTGTCAGCAGGACACAAGGCCAAAACAAGCATCACTGATAAAACTAACTTGCAACTATCCCGCACACAGTATATATTGATCAGTTGGTGGATAGAAGTGTATCAATAGATTCTGAGCAAATGTGAGTAACAGTGTCAAACTGCCTGCAGATGCATAGTTTTGCATTAATACAGCCATAAAAACTACCGCTGGCAGAATGGAATCAAAGTCAGCACTACATACTCATGGATCATCAAGACTGCTGTAACGTACTCTACACAGGTCTCCAAAAGAAGTTAATATAATCAACAAAGACTTCAAACCCTGTCTGACCGTGCATACGTTTGAGTATGCCAAACCTGTCCTGGGAACTCGCCACTGGCTCCCAGTGAATGCTAGTATCAAATTCAAGACAATTCAAGCAAACATTTGTAGAGCGCACTACATACCCGTGAGGGTCTCAAGGTGCTTGGGGGGGGGGGAGCAGGGGGGGGGGGGGGCTACTGATCGAACAGCCAGGTCCTTGAGCAGCCTCCTGAAGGTCAGCAGGTCTTGGGTCTGTCGTAGGCTCAGCGGGAGGGTGTTCCAGGTCTTGGCGGCGAGGTGGGAGAAGGACCTCCCGCCGGTGGTTCTTTGGATGCGCGGGACGGTGGAGAGTGCGAGGTCAGCGGAGCTGGCGGTTGGGGGATGTAAAAGGAAAGCAGTTTGTTGAGGTAGCCTGGGCCAGTCTTCTGGAGTGCCTTGTGTGCGTGGATGCGGAGTTCGAAGGATATCCTCTTGTTGACAGGCAGCCAGTGCAGGTTTCTCAGGTGGGGGTGATGTGGCCGTGGCGTGGTACGTCGAGGATCAGTCGTGCCGAGGCGTTTTGGATGCGTTGCAGTCGTTTGATGAGCTGGGTCAGGGCTCCCAAGTAGAGGGCATTTCCGTAGTCGAGTCTGCTGCTGACCTACTAGAAAAAAGGACGGACATATCCACAAAACTATTCACACATTACATTGTCACTGGGAACCTTGATTCGGTCACGCAGCACCTGATCCCACAACACACACAAATGGGTCTAAAACAGGACTTTTGGAGTACTATGTTCCAAACTACAGCAGCACGTCTCTAACTTCCCCTCCTATCTCCACCTAAACCCTATTGAGTAACTACCTCGGATTTAAAAAAAAAACTGAACTCTTTAATAAATCATTTCCCTAAAGCCATTATCTCTAGTATCATAACCCAAGAATGCACGCCAGCTGTTTTCTTTGTGCTGTTGAACTCCATGACTCAGTATATTTTGGTGCACTATGATGATTGTACAAGTGCAACAAATTTATTGCATCACAACCAGGGCCTTACAGAACAGCTAAATAAACATCATAAATCGCTACCTGGAACTAGTGTGATTATTTTCAAATACAAATGGGTTTTATTTAGCAGAAGTCCTTAATAAGTGGAATGAAATCAAGTTAATACGGCAGGCCTGAACGAAACCCCGCCTAAGCTGCTTCAGCCATGCAAGTATTATTTAAACATCTACTATGGATAAAAATGTTACGGAGCGTGAAAGTTTGCTCACAAACCAAAAAATGCCAATAAGAAAAAGACCTGTAATCCGTAAACAGAAGCGGCTCACAGCAATGAGTCGCAAATGTGTACTAAATGATTGCACAAGCCCACCCGACTTGAATCTCGCCGGCTACGTAAACTGCGCAAATACTTACAAAAGACGCGGAGAATAGTTATTTTGTAAGGTTTCTTTGAAAAAGAAAAGAACGCATTCACAGCTTTCAGGGTGGAGTCCTTGCCAGGCCAGAATTTCGGCTGGCGGCGTTACAGAACAAAAAGCCACAAGGTGTGGCAGCCTCAGTCTGCACAATGTAGTCACACACACACACACACACA
>NC_140579.1:802312758-802365258 GCF_964204655.1 Triturus cristatus | reverse complement strand
GGGGAGGGAGACAGAGGGAAGGAGGGAGGGAGGGAGGGAGGGAGGGGGAGGGAGACAGAGGGAAGGAGGGAGGGAGGGAGGGAGGGAGGGAGGCAGAGGGAGGGAGGGAGACCGAGGGAGGGAGGCAGAGGGAGGGAGGGGGAGGGAGGCAGAGGGAGGGAGGGGGAGGGAGACAGAGGGAAGGAGGGAGGGAGGGAGGGAGACCGAGGGAGGGAGGGAGGGAGGGAGGGAGACCGAGAGACAGAGGGAGTGAAGGAGGGAAGGAGGGAGACAGAGGGAGGGAAGGAGGGAAGGAGGGAGACAGAGGGAGGGAAGGAGGGAAGGAGGGAAGGAGGGAAGGAGGGAAGGAGGGAGACAGAGGGAGGGAGGGAGGGAAGGAGGGAGACAGAGGGAGGGAAGGAGGGAAGGAGGGAAGGAGGGAGACAGAGGGAGTGAGGGAGGGAGACAGAGGGAGGGAGGGAGGGAGGGAGGGAGGGAGGGAGGGAGGGAGACAGAGGGAGGGAGGGAGGGAGGGAGGGAGGGAGGGAGAGGGAGGGAGGGAGGCAGGGAGAGGGAGGGAGGGAGGGAGGCAGAGGGAGGGAAGGAGGGAGGCAGAGGGAGGGAAGGAGGGAGGGAGACAGAGGGAAGGAGGGAGGGAGACAGAGGGAAGGAGGGAGGGAGACAGAGGGAAGGAGGGAGGGAGACAGAGGGAAGGAGGGAGGGAGACAGAGGGAAGGAGGGAGGGAGACAGAGGGAAGGAGGGAGGGAGACAGAGGGAGGGAGGGAGGGAGGGAGGGAGGGAGACAGACAGACAGACAGACGGAGGGAGGGAGACAGAGGGAGGGAGGGAGACAGAGGGAGGGAGGGAGGGAGACAGAGGGAGGGAGGGAGACAGAGGGAGGGAGGGAGGGAGGGAGACAGAGGGAGGGAGGGAGGGAGGGAGGGAGGGAGACAGGGAGGGAGGGAGGGAGGGAGACAGAGGGAGGGAGGGAGGGAGACAGAGGGAAGGAGGGAGGGAGACAGAGGGAAGGAGGGAGGGAGACAGAGGGAGGGAGGGAGGGAGGGAGGGAGACAGAGGGAGGGAGGGAGGGAGAGAGGGAAGGAGGGAGACAGGGAGGGAGGGAGGGAGGGAGGGAGACAGAGGGAGGGAGGGAGGTAGGGAGACAGAGGGAGGGAGGGAGACAGAGGGAGGGAGGGAGACAGTGGGAGGGAGGGAGGGAGACAGAGGGAGGGAGGGAGGGAGACAGAGGGAAGGAGGGAGGGAGACAGAGGGAAGGAGGGAGGGAGACAGAGGGAGGAGGGAGAGGGAGGGAGGGAGGCAGAGGGAGGCAGGGAGGGAGGGAGGCAGAGGGAGGCAGGGAGGGAGGGAGACAGAGGGAGACAGACAGACAGACAGACGGACGGAGGGAGGGAGGGAGGGAGGGAGGGAGGGAGGGAGGGAGGGAGACAGAGGGAGGGAGGGAGACAGAGGGAGGGAGGGAGGGAGACAGAGGGAGGGAGGGAGGGAGACAGAGGGAGGGAGGGAGGGAGACAGAGGGAGGGAGGGAGGGAGACAGAGGGAGGGAGGGAGGGAGACAGAGGGAGGGAGGGAGGGAGACAGAGGGAGGGAGGGAGGGAGACAGAGGGAGGGAGGGAGGGAGACAGAGGGAGGGAGGGAGGGAGACAGAGGGAGGGAGGGAGGGAGACAGAGGGAGGGAGGGAGGGAGACAGAGGGAGGGAGGGAGGGAGACAGAGGGAGGGAGGGAGGGAGACAGAGGGAGGGAGGGAGACAGAGGGAGGGAGGGAGACAGAGGGAGGGAGGGAGACAGAGGGAGGGAGGGAGACAGAGGGAGGGAGGGAGACAGAGGGAGGGAGGGAGACAGAGGGAGGGAGGGAGACAGAGGGAGGGAGGGAGACAGAGGGAGGGAGGGAGGGAGGGAGGGAGGGAGGGAGGGAGGGAGGGAGGGAGGGAGGGAGGGAGGGTGACAGAGGGAGGGAGGGAGGGTGACAGAGGGAGGGAGGGAGGGTGACAGAGGGAGGGAGGGAGACAGAGGGAGGGAGGGAGGGAGACAGAGGGAGGGAGGGAGGGAGAGGGAGGGAGGTAGGGAGACAGAGGGAGGGAGGGAGGGAGACAGAGGGAGGGAGGGAGGGAGACAGAGGGAGGGAGGGAGGGAGACAGACGGACGGACGGACGGAGGGAGGGAGGTAGGGAGGGAGACAGGGAAGACGGAATAGGGATATGCAATGGGCTAGTAGCAGCATCCTTCCTTTTTTAAAGGTTGAATAGGAACGTCCAAATCTTCACAAGACAACTGCTTTTTTGAAGATTGTTGTTTTGCTGGTTTAAGCACTATTCTTTTAGTTCCAGGCTGAATCTGGAGCCTCTCTTGTTTCTTGTCAAGCCGTTCATGAAATTGCTCGAGGATCGGCTCAGGGGGAGATTTTGGTCCGAAATCAAAGCATTTTGGTGGCAGAAGCTTCGGTTTAGTTGGAGCTGTGTTCGGATCTGAAATTTACTGTTTTTGTTTCGGTGCCAAGACCAGAGATAGAGGGGTTGTAGGTGTGGAGGAGGTGGAGGCTCCTGCTGCAGGCCAAACTTTTGGTGCCTAGCCAGAGAGCGGGGCTTCCGAATCAGTATTTCAGTGCTCGCTATGGCGTTTTTGCCGTAGCGGACAGTGAGCAGCCTTTTCAGGCTAGGCCAATGCTTTGTGTGTAGGATCAGGGGGTGCAGCTACTCACTGTCCGATGCTTCTGTGCCGGCTTAACAGTGGTCAAGTGTCATCAGACTGGGACTCTAACTCTGAATAATCAATAGTGATTCCTCCTGTGCTGCTGAAGCTTCTTCGTCCTCCTCTGACTGAAGATGTCCAGTACATCATCCACTTGCTTACGCTTCATTTCTTGCCATCGAGCATGTCGGTCTCGAATAGACTTTTTAGATCTAAAAGACAGGCCTCACAGTTCTCCTCTCGATCGGGCAAGAGGAATAGATTGCAAACTGAGTGTTGGTCAGTATGAGGAGAGTGACAATTCGGACAAACAGAACGGAGTGTGTTCCATTGGCAGGTAATATTACGATGGACTTTGGCATCAAAAGTACGCCAGGTCGGGCATGGCTCGTAGGCGTGTGCTGAAAACCACCTATGCAGAAGGGTGATAGCTCTGACTCAACGAACTAAATGATCAAGACGATACAGTCGAGTGGAGGTACTAAAGAACTGACTGGAGCCCAAAGGAGTCAAATCAGAGCACGCGATATTACATCCGAACCAGCCAGCAGAAAAAACTATCTGATGATGGCGTCTATGACCATGTGCAGTATTACAAAGAGCAGGAGTCGCACAGCTTCGTGACTCGAAGAAAACCTCTTGGAACTAAAACAACTTGCAATCATCCAAGTCCAACACTAAATGGCAGACTTATGCAAAGCATGTGTATCTACACCACACATGCCTCGAACTAGACGATATCATTTCTTAACACGAACACATTAGATATGAACAACAGAACATATGAGGTCTGATGATTCACAGTGTATCATGGAATCAAGGTAGAGGGGTGAGGTTAAGGTTAAGAAGAAGAAAAAAAATTAGGTTAAGAGGTGACAAAGGGATTTGGAACTAAGCTACTTGTAGTAACAGCAACTGTGTAGATGGAGTTAAGTGAAGATAAATAAGAAGGCTAAAGATGTGCGAGAATTGCCTACTGAACAAAAACACTAGACCACAAATGATGAACAAGTAGTTCTGGCCTAGAGAACACTTTAGCAACCCGCAGCCTCCTACAATAAACAAGCTTGGCAAAGTTAATATGCCCGACTTTGGCATGGTGGAGCAATGGTTGTTTTTTTTTGTTGCAAGGATATGTCCAAAAAAAGGAGAAAAAAATAAATAAATAGACCACCTAAAATGTGATCGCCATATGCCTGCATACTGATGTTGCTGTTTATTTAGAAACAATTAACTAGTTAAACAAGAGTTTCACTTATGTTAAGCCTTTTACCATTATTTTTTTATGAAAGCAACAAACTCCTCAGCCAAACAAGCACTCAAATTGCAGGTTTCTACAATGTCATAAATCCTTTATAATAGAATACAAAAATAAAAGACCACAAATACATTGTTATCTAACTGGGCACCAGAGGAGCAAGCAAAACTCCTTTTTTTTAAAAAAAAAAAAAAAAAAAAGAATACAAAAAAAAACTTTAAAAAGTTCACTTTAAAAAAAGTTGTTAATTAAGAGAAAACTATTTTTAACCATAGACTCAGCACAGTTATTCAAAGTAAAGGGAGCCAAGTCGGTAAGGTGGACTGACTCATTGCACCATGCGGTATACTGTGGTGGGAGGATTATTTGCATTTTACTTGTAGCATTTTGCAGAAGTATGCTAGTTTCTATGCAGAGACAATGTCTTTCAAAGATGTGTAGGGGCTGTGTGGTGCAGTCCTCTGATCGCTAGGGGCACCCGCTGTGAGACTGTGGAACAACAGATTCTGCCGATCCGATCGCTTTCCTCAAGGGATAGCGATCGGGTCAGTCTCATGGCTGGCATCTTCCGTTCCAGCCCCAGGCCTGGACTGCTACGTCTCAAACAGGATACATATTCTCACCACAAGACAAAAAATTGTCTATTCTGTATTCGCTATATGCCCCGCGGGGTCTGTACTGGAGGTCTGTGACCTCGCAATACCGTGTGCGTTAGGCACCCAATCCGGGCCATCTAGAGTTAGGTGATCTGTCCAGATTAGTGCAGGATGCTACATTTTCCCCTTAAAATAGCCCTGATTATTCTTAGGTTGCCTCACCCGGACTGTATTTTGCATAACACGTCATTTACAGCATACAGCTCCAGGTTTGGGCAGTTCTATAAACCCAACCTGCAGCTCGATTTAAACCCTTTGAGATAAAGGGCAGCTAGTGCCCCTGGCCGATTGGCGCCTTGCAGGCCCCTACATTTCCTATTACCCAGACCATATTGTGCCTCAATTATGCAGAAAAATCACGACTCCTATACCAAGGAGGCGGCGGTTACTTACCTCGCCCCTTGATGATTTCTGCGAAGTCACGGACTCCTCAATCCACAGAGCAGTCACGGAGGACATGGCACAGCTTGAACATAAACTAATGACCCTGACATCACAATACCTTATACCCCTCCATCATCAGAGGGCAGAACCCAAGGGAACTCTTCCCACAAAGCCTGCGGGAATACCCAAGATGCCTCAACCTGCCGGTACTGAGACATGGAGTCTGATAATCCAGGTAACCTACACCCCGATCTTCTGACTGGGTCCCTGCTGAAAAGGTAGCTACCTATGTGGCTGAGAGATTACAAAAATCTATAGGCAAAGAAGTTTGCAACCGCCTCAAGGCAGAGTGCACCCACCCTTCTTGGGCAAACTAAGTGGCCCTTACGCCAGAAATAGACCCACACATGGCGACCTTCATCTACAAGTACATGTGTGACCCAAAAAAGGACATAGATCAGTCCTATCAGGACAAACCTTTAGACGTGGCAGGCCCGCAGACAAAAATATTGGTCATGGCAGAGGACGACAAGGCATCCGGCTCACTCCTACACCTCCCAAGCCCCGTCAGGATAGGCGCAGAGTGCGATTATCTTCCTTGGCAATACCAACTGCGCCCTATCCACGGAACATAGAAGGTCCCTCTTAATTAAGACTGGCCCTAAACTAGGGGACCTAGCCACCTCTGGCCCTATGGAAAAAAAGAGGCCTATTTAGCAAGCCCTCTATCGAGGAGCTCAGCAAGTTCATTGCCATATTTAATTCACTGGACAAGGCACAGTCCTCAATTAAAAAGAGCATTCCCTCTGGGTTTTCACAGCGAGCGGCTGTGTAAGGGGGCGTTTGGCCGGCAGCGGATAGCAACATGCCTCTTCATGGACAACCTATAGATGACAGTTTAAAGACCATTCAAGGCCGGGTGGGGGGGGGGCAAGGGGCAAACACCACGGCTCCAGAGATGGACACTAGCAGGGCACCTCTTACGGTGAGTGTATTCCCATTTTCTCACAAAGTTGGGGGGGGGGGGCAGGCTGGCATACTTTGCACACAACTGGAAATCCCCGAGTCTTAAAGACCATCTGCAGCTACCAGATAGAGTTTTATGGTTCCCCAGTCCAGTTCAGGCTTCCGCACCCTCTTCATTTTTCCGAAGAAATCATCTTTACCCTAAGCAGAGGTTCAGGACCTCTTTTCCAAAAGGACCATTGTCCCGACAACCCCACAGCCACGCTGTTTTCTCAGCAACCTTTTTGTTGTGGGCAAACGAGACGGCAGCAAGCACCCAGTTATCAACCTCAAAACTCAATGAGAAGCTGTTGCAACACCACTTCAAGATGGAGGATTTCCACCTCGATCACCTACCAAACCGCCTGGACTTAAAGGACGCGGCCCTTACAGTCCACATATTCCTCCACAAAGACGCTTTGTCTAATTTAAACTGCTCCACAAACCAGTTACGAGTTTACAACCCTCCTTTCAGCATCTCATTGGTGTTTCACCAAGGTCCTCTGACCACTGGTGGAGCACCTACGGGTCAGAGGGGTTCACCTGATCATCTACCTGGACGATCTCCTGTTGATGAACCAGAGGGCCTTATGGATTCACCTTCAGTGCACTGTCTCCCTCCTACAATCCCTGAGCTTTCTCATCAACGAGACAAGAGTAGTGTTCTATCCAAAGCAATCCATAGTACTCCTGGGGTTCGTAGTGGATTCTGCCACTGAGTCTCCCCTCCAGAAAGATGATAAAGATCAGACATGAATTAATCCACTCCCTGGCAAAACCAGTCGCTTCCCTCCATCAGGGGGCAAGGGTGGTTTGACTGCTCTCTTCGTCCAGCCAAGCGATTTACAGGCCCCTTACATTACAGGGCCCTCCAACGGCTCAAGATATCACACTTGCGGAAAGGTCTGACATACTCAGTGTGCACTCCTTTCAGTGGAAGCGAAAATATTGTGGCTAGCCCACATGGAAGAATCGAACATCTGAGCCATATTTGGGTCACAACCAGACTTGGTGATAGAATCAGACGGCAGCGGACTGGGCTTAGGGGGCATGATGTGGGGAATTCGCCATAAGAGGAAAATAGTCCGAACAAGAGAGAGCTCTCTGTAAATCAATTTCTTGATACTAATTGCCGGGTCATTCACAGTCAAATGTTGGACAAAACTGTTTGGGGAAACTCACTTTATAGTCCACGAGATTGCATGGAATGGGGGGGGCAGGGAGGCTCTAAACAATATGAAATTTATTTGATGTGTGTGCTTATACATATGTTTGAAAATAAAAAAAAAATTAAAAAAAAGACTTGCACAATTGGTACTCAAAACCGTGGTATTCCATTGTAGGAGTATACAAATCCCCGATCCTGAAATAAATTACGCCACTTCTGCAGTACTACCAATTACCCTTGCAGCTACTAACTCTGTAAAATAGTGTGAATTTCGGAGGCAGACATCTAGTAGGGTAAGCAGGTCACGTTTCAATGTTAATTACCGTAACAAGACGCTATGAACTCGGAGGAAACCTTAATACAATCAGACACTCGCCACCTAGCAGTAAATTGACGAAGAGAAAAGCAGTTCCTGGAAGACATCAGCCATCATAAACACATTATTAATTTGATGGCCACTGATCGGGAGGGATCAAATTAGTCCTTGCAAGCAACTGATCTCATGCACTTTAGAAATAAACTGACTCCTTCAGCACAAAACACAGACTTGCCGTGAAATTGCACACCTTCATATAAAACCGGTTCATGAGAAAGCAGGTTCTGTTATCGTTCGGACATACCTGTCAGCATATAATGATGTTAAATAAAATAGATACGAGTAATGCCATTAAAAAGAACAAAGAAATCTAGCAAAGCAATTTGAATAGTTACCTTTTAAATGATAAACAAAATACAATTTTTTTTCCATTTCTCGCCTAAAACCTGCAAAATCTGAGAAAGTAAATGGAACTCGACTGGCCCTTCTCACTGTAGCGAGACGGGGCAAGGCAAATTAGGGGGACAAGAAAGAACAAAACAAACTCAGAAAAAGCAAGACATCTTTTTTCTCCTATCCAGGGCATACCAAAGTTTAAGGGGGCTATTAAAGAAAACCATACCCTTACAATCCATATTACGGACTCAAAGATGTGTGGTCTGCAGGGCATTCCAATCTGATTTAAGAGCCGCGACATTAACATCCTGCACGATTCTGCTCCAAGTACAACAGAAAGGAAGGACACAATAACGAGCATAATGCTTTCATTATCGCAAGCAATGGGATAGTACGGTTATAAAGTGCTAAGAAAGCAACAAGTTAGTGTTGGGAATACTTCAGAAATTATTACAATGTGGTAGGGTTCCTATGCGAAGCAATCTGAATATGAAGCAGTGCTAAATTATCAAGCATGTTCCACTGGTCCGTTTAGACATTGTTAATCTCCAGATGGAGACAAACATGCTGGAAGGAATATGCTACTTACCAGTATGCATGTGTTCTTGGCATGTAGAGCTGCAGAGTCACACACTGAGGATAAGATCGCCATCTGGTGTTGGGCTCGGATGATTGCAGGTTGTTGTTGTCTTCGGAAGAAGCCTTTGGTCACGAGGTTGGTGACTCCTCCCCTGGACAACAGTGCGCATGGGCATCCACTCCATCGTCAGATTGTTTTTTCGCCATGATGGGAAAAGATGGAGTGTATAGGAATGAACGAAAGGATGTCCATGTGTAATGTCTAAGTAAGACGGATGCTGGAACAGATACAGGTCCCGGGGAGGCGGGCGGGCGTGTGTGACTGCAGCTCTACATGCCAAGAACAGATGCATACTGGTAAGTAGCATATTCCGTTCGAGGCATATGAGCTGCAGATCACACACTGAGGATAGATTATACAGCAGTGCTTCCCCTTAGCGGTGGTCGCCTGTATCCGTTGCAGCAGCTTGAAATAAAGTTTTTAGGACAGCCTGGCCCACTGAGGCCTGTTTGGCCTGCACGTCAACACAGTAGTGTTTAGTGAAGGTATGCGTGGTAGACCACGTGGCTGCCTTGCAAATGTCTAAGGGAATGTTACCTAAGAAGGCCATAGAAGCCCCTATTTTACGCGTGGAGTGCGCCCTAGGGGGAACTGTAAGTGTACGTTTAGCCTTTAGGTAGCATATTTGGATGCATTTAACTATCCACCGGGCTATACCGGATTTGGAGATTGGATTGCCTTTATGTGGTGGTGCGAAAGCAACAAAGAGTTGTTTCGTCTTTCGAAAAGGTTTTGTCCTGTCGATGTAATAAAGCAAGGCTCTTTTGACATCTAAGGTATGTAGGGCCCTTTCAGCTACGGAGTCTGGGTTTGGGAAAAAGACTGGTAGCTCTACTGATTGGTTAAGGTGGAAAGGGGAAAACACTTTTGGAAGAAATTTAGGGTTTGTCCTAAGAACCACTGTTACGGTGTAGTTGTAAGAAAGGTTCCTCTAGTGTAAGGGCTTGTATTTCACTTACTCTGCGTAGGGAAGTGATTGCGATAAGGAAAGCTACCTTCCATGTTAGGAATTGTAATTCACATTTGTGCATAGGTTCAAATGGGGGTCCCATAAGTCTTGTTAGAACCACATTGAGATTCCACACTGGGGCAGGTGGCAATCTTGGGGGAAGAATTCTTTTGAGACCTTCCATAAACGCTTTGATGGCTGGTACCTTAAAAAGGGACAGGTGTTGCCTATTTTGCAAGTAGGCTGCCAGGTGTAAACGTATAGAAGAATACGCTAGATTGCATCTTTGCAAGTGTAGTAGATAGCAAATGATGTTTTGGATGGAAGCATCCAATGGATGTATGTCATTATTAGCGCAGTAGATGGCAAATCGTTTCCATTTTGCGGCATAACACGCCCTAGTAGTAGGTCGTCTAGCTTCCTTTATGATATTCATACAGTCTGGAGGGAGATTGAGGTATCCGAACTCTAAGACTTCAGGAGCCAGATCGCTAGGTTCAGTGTTTGAGGATCTGGGTGTCTTATTTCTCCATGGTTCTGGGTTAATAGATCCGGGGAGAGGCGTAGCCTTTGATGTGGAACTAAAGATAGTTCCAGAAGTGTGGTGAACCACGGTTGACGTGCCCAAGTGGGAGCTACTAGTATTAGCGTTAGCGATTGTTGTTTGTTTGCGTACCACAAATGGAACTAGTGGGAGAGGCGGAAAAGCGTACGCAAATCTGCCTGACCAGTTCATCCATAGGGCATTGCCCTTCGACTGTGGGTGTGGAAACCTGGCGGCGAAGGTTGGGCATTTTGTGTTTTCGGGAGTGGCGAACAGGTCTATGTCTGGTTGTCCCCATTTTTGGAAGAAGGGGAGTAGAACCTTGGGGTGCAATTCCCATTCGTGGATCTGCTGCGTGTGGCGACTTAGGAGGTCGGCCACTTGATTGTGGATCCCTGGGAGATGTTCTGCTAACAGGTAGATGTTTTGTGGAATTGCCCATCTCCAGATTTGCTGTGCCAGTTGGGACAGTTGGAGAGAATGTGTCCCTCCCTGTTTCTGTATATAATACATTGTCGTCATGTTGTCTGTGCGTATGAGGACAGTTTTGTTCTTTAGGTGAACCTGAAAGGATTTTAGTGCTAGGAACACTGCTAAGAGTTCCAGGTGGTTGATGTGGAGCAGTTTCTGTTAACTGGTCCATCTGCCCTGAGTGGTATGGTGAAGGAGGTGGGCTCCCCACCCTGTGAGAGATGTCGGTAGTTAGCACAACTTGTGGAAGAGGCTCTAAGAACGGTCGCCCTTTGGACAGGTTGATGGTGTTCCACCAATTCAGTGAGCGAAGTGAGCGACTGTCCACCAACACCAGATCGGTAAGTTGTCCGTGAGCTTGGTTCCACTGTTGTGCTAGACATTCCTGTAAGGGACGCATTTGAAGTCGTGCGTGTGGGACTATGGAGATGCATGACGCCATCATGCCTAGGAGCTGCATGAACACTCTTGCTGGAAGAGATGGATGAGTTTGAAATTGAGAGATGAGATTTTGTATACTGGCTATCCTGGCAGTGCTGGGATAAGCAATGGCTTTGGATGTATCTATGGTTGCTCCTAGATACTGATGTAAGTGGGAAGGTTGTAGATGGGATTTGGGGTAGTTGATAGTGAATCCCAAATTGTGGAGAGTTTGAATCGTGCGATGAGTGTGGAGAACGCATTTTTGGTGAGTATCGGCTTTTATGAGCCAATCGTCCAGATAGGGGAAGACATGAATCTGTTGTCTTCTGAGGTGCGCTGCCAAGACTGCTAAGCACTTGGTGAACACTGGGTGCGGTTGTTACTCCGAATGGGAGAACTGTAAATTGATAGTGTTGCCCATCTACCACAAATCGTAGATATTTTGTGTGAGCGGGATGCATAGGGATGTGAAAGTACGCGTCCTTGAGGTCCAATGTGGCAAGGAAGTCTCCCTGTTGTAACAGTGGGAGGACTTGTTGGAGGGTGGTCATATGAAAATGATCTGAATGTATATACTGGTTTAGCAGTCTGAGATCCAGTATGGGCCGTAATGTTTTGTCCTTTTTGGGAATGAGGAAGTATAGAGAATACACCCCTGTTCCCTGATGTTGAAGAGGGACTGGTTCTATCGCATGTTTTTGTAACAGGGATTGAACTTCTTGTTTGAGGAGAGAGAGATGATGTGAGGACATTGGACGTTGTTTGGGTGGTATGTTTGGGGGGGGATTGTACGAGTTCTAGGCAGTAGCCAGACTGGATAATTTGTCTTACCCATCTGTCTGTGGTGATGGAAGTCCAGACAGGTAGGAATTGTTGGAGTCGCCCCCCGACCGGAGTGGAATGGTCTGGGGGGAGTGGTGGCAAGTCACTGTTTGGTGGCTGGGGAGGTGCGGGTGTTGTTGCCCCGCCCTCGACCTTTGTTGTTTCCCCTATAACCTCCCCGGAAATATCCTCTGTTAGGGGATGTTTGTCCAGAATTTTTAAAGGTGGACGTGGTCTCAGTTGCCGTGTTTTTGGAGCCTCCTCTATAAAAGGAGCGACGAAAGGAACCCTGGTTTTGAGGAGACTGCAGTGCTCCCATAGACTTGGCAGTCTCATTATCCTTTTTCATTTTTTCTAATGCAGTGTCCACTGCAGGGCCAAATAACTGCTCTTGGTTGAAAGGTTGAGCTAGAATCGCGGTTTGAACCTCTGGTTTAAAACCAGAAATACGGAGCCAGGCATGTCGTCTGAGTAAGACGCTAGTATTGACCGCCCGAGAAGCAGTGTCTGCCGCATCTAAGGCGCATTTAATAGAGGCATTAGATATTAACTTGCCTTCTTGAATGAGGTCAGCGGCCTGGGATTTAAAGGGATCAGGCAGATGTATCATAAGGTCCTCAAGTTGGTCATAATGCGCCCTATCATACCGGGCTAACAGGGCCTGGGTATTGGCAATACGCCAGTGGTTCGCCGCCTGTGCGGCGACTCGTTTGCCTGAGGCCTCTAAAAGCTTAGACTCCTTGTCCGGGGGAGGCGTTTCTCCAGTTGTCTGTGAGTTAACGCGCTTCCTGGCATTTGATACGACCAAGGAGTCTAAAGGGAGCTGGGCTTTAATGTATGCAGGGTCCTGCGGGGCTGGTCGGTACTTTTTTTCGATGCAGGGGTTGAGAACCCTCACTCGAACAGGGTCTTTAAAGACCTCAGTGGCATGCTTTATAACCCCTTTAATCATGGGCAGTATGTGAACAGTTTTTTGTGACTGCTCAAAAGTATCGAGGAGAAAGTCCTCTTCAAGGGGGTCTGTGTGCATAGTGACACCATGGAATGTTGCTGCCCTATTTATTAGTTGGCCAAACCCCAAATGGTCATCAGGAGGGGAGGGCTTGGAGGGGTAGGTAGTGGGGTCAGGCATGTCAGGCATTGGATAAGACCAGTCATCTACTGGTGCTGTGCCTGGAAATGTAAAAGGGTTGTGTGGATCAACAGGATCATTAAATAAATCAGGGTCCGCCCCTCCCCCCAAGTCATCATTATCATCCTGTGGAGGAGGTGAATGATAGGGAGATGGTAAAGGCATGGGTAAAGGAGGAGGAGGAGGGGGGGACGGGTTAGGAGGTAATACAGGAGAGGAAGGACGAAGTGGTGAAATGGCACAGTCCTTTTTCCGTATGGGAGCTGGAGGAGGTGTGATGTCCAGCTTCCGTTTCTTATATGGGACGGCAGTCACATGTCCAGTGTCGGGATTGATGTAGATCTGCTTTTGAGTAGGATCTGGGCGAAAAAGTTCATCTGGCTCCGAAGGTGGTGGCGGCGACGGCCGTTTCGGGTCTTTATGAGCTTTTTTCGGTGTGGACGTAGTTTTCGGAGCCGATGGAGTTTTCGGTGCCGATGGAGTTTTCGGTGCCGATGGAGTTTTCGGTGCCGATGGAGTTTTCGGTGCCGATGGCTTCGGTGCCGAGGGACTTTTAGGCATCGATGTCGAAGAACGTTTCGGCCCCGGTGGAGACTTCGGTGCCGAGGAACATTTCGGTGCCGAAGGAGATTTCGGTCTTGAAGCCTGTTTCGGTGCCGACAGTGGTTTTTTCGGTGCCGAGGGTGTTAAAGGCACAATCACATGAGGTTTGCTCAAGCCCAAGCCACCTACAGGCTTAGATGTCTTCGGAGCCAGGCCCGAGGGCGGGGCTTCTGAAGAGGATTTCCGGTCACGACTGGGCCCAGCTGGCGGAGTCTTGACCACTGTCTTTTTGGATGGGGCAGGGGCAGGGGGGTGGTACTCACACGCTGCCCTGGAGTGATGAGGTCATCGGAATCGTCGGCCTCGGACACGATCGAGATCTTCGGTGTCATCTTCAGGAACATCTTGAGCAAAGATGTCCTCCGGTTCTGGAGCTGGTTTGGCCATAATATGGCGTCGAGCTCTTCGGTCCCGGAGGGTCTTCTTTGAACGGAAAGCGGCACAAGCTGGACAGGTCGATTAGTTGTGTTCCGGCGACAGGCAGAGGTTACAAACCTCGTGGTGGTCACTGTGGGGGAACTTCGCTCCACACTGGGGGCATTTTTTGAAGGGTGTCCTGTCCATCAGCCGCTTCCGGAACCGGTCCGAGTTGATTTCGACGTCGATGGAATGAAGATTAAAGAATTAAATCGATTGCTGGAAGTTTTCTGCTGGAGCGGAAAAAGTTCATCCGAACCCAATGGCGGAAAAAAACAATCGGACGATGGAGTGGATGCCCATGCGCACTGTTGTCCAGGGGAGGAGTCACCAACCTCGTGACCAAAGGAGTCTTCCGAAGACAACAACCTGCAATCATCCGAGCCCAACACCAGATGGCGATCTTATCCTCAGTGTGTGATCTGCAGCTCATATGCCTCGAACACCACGATTTCGCTCCTAATCTATACACTATACCGCTCTGACCTAAAAACTAAACAATATCCAAGACTCCTTCATATGCAGGCCATCTGAATATGGAACCACGCTTCTCATTCTTTTAAGCTGCACTACAAATGCAAATGAGTACAGCCTCACATGCAACGGAGCACGGGTTATTTCCCTTTCTTTACACAAGGCCACCTTTCAACAAAATAGACACCCCCCCTTTAACAAGCGGACAGTTACAGGGACTACACAGAAATGGGACTATCTTCAGTCCGGTTTGATTCCGCCTGCGCTTCGATCTTAATACGAGAATGTTGATCTGTAAAGAACCAATCCTTCTCCTGGTTACAACTCCTATACTTCCTTGAGGCAACTCCTCCAATGAAGCATCCTTTTATACCATAGTCAAGGCAGCTTTAAACCCATCGACAGGCAGATGACAGTCTGAAAGTACAGCGTTTAAATAAGGGGTTTTAGGAGTGGGGTTGCGACTATAACTTTGCCATGCGAGATATGAGCTCACCGTACTGTATGTACTTGTAATTCTAGTCATACCTTAAAACGGTGGTGCATATTCTTGAGCTACAAGAAAATACAATGTGTGGTGCATAGTCTAACTCATTCCTCCACTACAGGTTGTCACGCAGACTAGGAATTGTGGCAGTGAATTTCCTCTCCAGAGTTTCAAGGCTTAAAATCACTGAGTGTAGAGGGCACTTTCATCATAATAAAAATAACCATTACAGGAAAATCACGTTAATGGGGACTCCTGGACTCTACGACTTTGCTCTACCTCCTTCACAACGGATTGAGAATTGTCTAACTTCATAGGCAATACCAAAAAAAACTCACAGAAAACCACTGCTTTTTAGGTGACAGCCAGCGAGAGTGTTCCATCAACCACTCTTCGGGACCCACAATCTACCAATGCATCGAAAATCATATTGGACCAGATCCAACAAGTACCTCGGCCCCATGAAGGTCAGGCTTCCTCTTGTCCATACTTGCCTTCTTCACAAGTTAATAACTTGATTTCACGGTCCATACAAGGTGGAAAGTAAAGGCTGCATTCGCCCGGCAAAGAGTCAATAAGCTTCATTAAATGAAGACAACGATTCAAAATAAATTATATATACATATCTATATATCTAAATATAAAATTCAAAAACAAAAAACAAATGAGAAGTGACCCCAATTGCTAACTTACAAATATGCGCAATGAGCAAATATTTGAAAAGCAGCCAATACTGTATTGCTCTTGTGGAATGTGCTTGAAACTTCAGGGTACGCAGCACACCCTAATTTCGTTAGCTTCATGAATGTACAAGACAATACATTAAATAGTTGCTAAACTGCAGATGCTAAATCAGCTATACATGATAAACTAATAATCTAAGCATAGAAAAACTTGCTCTATCCAGAAAGAATGTCAATGCTCTGGGTACATCAGGCTTCGCTGGTGTTTAAACAGAGGAAAACGTGGTCGAGTCTTGAAAATAAGGATTCCCTGGACTCAAATGAAAATTCATTAACACTTTTGCAATTAATGATGGCACCATCTGGAAAATGATCCGGTCTATGTACACGGCAGAAAAGGGCTCTTCTGGGAAAGGCAACTAATACTTTTTTTTTTAAAAACCATCTTCTAAGCCAGAAAGTCTAGGTACAAAAGGCTCAAAGGATTCATATATATATCAACCACTGGAAAAACCAATAGGTCTCACATTTGAGAACCACTAACTTTGACAATGTTTTGCAGCTATGCTGTACAGATGCTCTGCAAGAAGGCTAACAATTTTTTTAAAGTGCTATGACGCAGTCAGGGCTAATGAACTGTATAAAAAATACTTGGTCCACGCTCCAATCGAAATAAGAGAAATTTAAGCCACCATGCACTGGCCAAACAGAAGGTAGCAAATAAGAGTGACAATGAAGCTAACAAATGTTAAGCAATGGGTGGGCTGCAAGTCCCTTGTTATATACAAAATCTCTCGCAAGACTAGGTACAAATCCTACAGCTGACTGAAAACAAGTTATCAAAAGCAATGGTTAGCTTCATTTGTGCTAACCTATTTTAAATGTAAATTTGTAAATTTGATACTTATAGCGCACTACTCACCCGCAAGGGTCTCAAGGCGCTTGTACGAATACCGCTGTGGAACCCATCCTGGCTTTCCCTGTGAGGCGTCCACTCCTGGGCACCCCCAAGGTGGAGGCCAGGCATCCTTAGCGTTGTGGGGGCCGTTGTGGAGATTAAGCAAGCTATTGCCCAGAGTTACAGAGTGGGACTTCATGATTGGAATAGGCACCGAGGCGAGAATTATCAGGTCCGTGGAATTTTTTAGCCCAAGACCCGCCGAGGCAGGGAATTGAACCCTGGTCCCGGGCTAGACCTCTGCATCAGGGTCTGCCACTCTAATCATTGAGCCACACTTCTCCACTTTTCACAGTAGACCCTATACTGCAGTTTGATGCTGGGAAAAGCAGGTGTTACTAATATCCAATTTGAGGTCATCAAAACCTACCAGCTTCGAAAAAGGTGAGGCAGAGTTGGCACTGCTGGTATTCAAACTAATGGCCAATGCATATGTCCTTATAACTCACTTATATAACAAGAAAATATTTCACCTGGGCGATTTAGACTGGCAGAGAGATAGTATTAACACAAATAAGTTGGAATCCCTAGGTCAACTAAGTACATCATTAATAGGTATACAGATTAAAAAAGCAGACAAAAAGTTCAATTTTCTCTCAAGAAACCAGTAACAGCACCTGAGCCACTAAAATTCCTATAGGTTTCTAGAATAATTCTTTCTAGCAGCACACATACTGGCAATCTTTGAAATAATGTGCGGAAACTAGCTTTTCAGGAACCAGACAATTTCAACGATACAAAGTGGTGGACAGAATCAGCATCTCTTAAAGTATTACAAAAGCTGGAACCTAGGGTAACAATCAGAGTTAAACAGAAAATTTCTGCAAGACGCCTTAGATCTGTAACAAAATATGATTTTTAAGAGTCTAAACCAGGGGTACTCACAAACTTTCTCTCGGGGGCCAAATTTACAGTGTGGTTTGTGGCCGAGGGCCGCACCTGTGGGGGCGGGGTCAGTGGTGGAGGGGGCGGGGCTAGAGCAACTAAAAAAAACTGACCATGAGGTTGAACACAGACCCCTGCAGCGGACGCATTCGTCCACTGAGCCACCAGACCCAGCATACACACACACACGTATACAGTTCATTGGGGATTTGTCCATCAGAAGAACCGCACTTGAACACAAGCTGCTTTTCCCCCACAAGCTTTTATTAGGTATGGTTCGTCGCGCTTGCCTGTAATTATTCACACCCGACTGAGCCCGACGCGTTTCGATGACTCTCTTCCTCAGAGGCTCACACAGTCAGTAGTATGCGAATGAAAATTCCCCGAGTCCTTGTTTGGCAGTATATCGTACGCAACGTGCTGTCTCATATAGAGCAGCCCATTTGGTCATACGACATACTGCCAAACAGGGTCTCACTCTCGCTCTCTGTCTCCCTCTCGCTCTCTGTCTCCCTCTCGCTCTCTGTCTCCCTCTCGCTCTCTGTCTCCCTCTCGCTCTCTGTCTCCCTCTCGCTCTCTGTCTCCCTCTCGCTCTCTGTCTCCCTCTCGCTCTCTGTCTCCCTCTCGCTCTCTGTCTCCCTCTCGCTCTCTGTCTCCCTCTCGCTCTCTGTCTCCCTCTCGCTCTCTGTCTCCCTCTCGCTCTCTGTCTCCCTCTCGGTCTCTGTCTCCCTCTCGGTCTCCCTCTCGCTCTCTGTCTCCCTCTGTCTGTGTCCCTTTGTCTCCCTCTCGCTCTCTGTCTCCCTCTGTCTGTGTCCCTTTGTCTCCCTCTCGCTCTCTGTCTCCCTCTGTCTGTGTCCCTTTGTCTCCCTCCCTCACTCTGTGTCTCCCTCCCTCACTCTGTGTCTCCCTCCCTCACTGTGTCTCCCTCCCTCACTCTGTGTCTCCCTCCCTCACTCTGTCTCCCTCCCTCACTCTGTGTCTCCCTCCCTCACTCTGTGTCTCCCTCCCTCACTCTGTGTCTCCCTCCCTCACTCTGTGTCTCCCTCCCTCACTCTGTGTCTCCCTCCCTCACTCTGTGTCTCCCTCCCTCACTCTGTGTCTCCCTCCCTCACTCTGTGTCTCCCTCCCTCACTCTGTGTCTCCCTCCCTCACTCTGTGTCTCCCTCCCTCACTCTGTGTCTCCCTCCCTCACTCTGTGTCTCCCTCCCTCACTCTGTGTCTCCCTCCCTCACTCTGTGTCTCCCTCCCTCACTCTGTGTCTCCCTCCCTCACTCTGTGTCTCCCTCCCTCACTCTGTGTCTCCCTCCCTCACTCTGTGTCTCCCTCCCTCACTCTGTGTCTCCCTCCCTCACTCTGTGTCTCCCTCCCTCACTCTGTGTCTCCCTCCCTCTCTGTCTGTCTCCCTCCCTCCCTCCCTCTCTGTCTCCCTCCCTCCCTCTCTGTCTGTCTCCCTCCCTCTCTGTCTGTCTCCCTCCCTCCCTCTGTCTGTCTGTCTGTCTGTCTCCCTCCCTCCCTCCCTCTCTGTCTGTCTCCCTCCCTCCCTCCCTCTGTCTGTCTCCCTCCCTCCCTCCGTCTCCCTCCCTCCCTCTCTGTCTCCCTCCCTCCCTCTCTGTCTCCCTCCCTCCCTCTCTGTCTCCCTCCCTCCCTCTCTGTCTGTCTCCCTCCCTCCCTCTCTGTCTGTCTCCCTCCCTCCCTCTCTGTCTGTCTCCCTCCCTCCCTGTCTCCCTCCCTCCCTCTCTGTCTCCCTCCCTCCCTCTCTGTCTCCCTCCCTCCCTCTCTGTCTCCCTCCCTCCCTCTCTGTCTCCCTCCCTCCCTCTCTGTCTCCCTCCCTCCCTCTCTCCCTCCCTCCCTCCCTCTCTCCCTCCCTCCCTCCCTCCCTCCCTCTCTCCCCTCCCTCCCTCTCTCCCTCTCTCCCTCCCTCCCTCCCTCCCTCCCTCTCTCCCCTCCCTCCCTCTCTCCCTCCCTCTCTCCCTCCCTCTCTCCCTCCCTCTCTCCCTCTCTCTCTCCCTCCCTCTCTCCCTCTGTCTCCCTCCCTCCCTCTCTCCCTCTCTCCCTCCCTCCCTCCCTCTCTCCCTCCCTCTCTCCCTCCCTCTCTTCCTCCCTCTCTCCCTCTCGCTGTCTCCCTCCCTCTCTCTCCCTCTGTTCCCTTTCTCTGTCGAGGCTCGTGGGCCCTGGTGAGAGGCATAAGAGATGCCTACGGTGGTGTGTGGCCCGCAGAGGAGAGACTGCTGAAAAAGCAGGTCCTTGCGTTGCTGTTCACTCGTCTTATCTCCCATCGAGTTTTAAGGGCAGAGGATCTGCGAGAGGTTGCTTGGGTAACACAGGCCATCAGGCGCGCAACACCCATTGGACTCAAAGGGCTTCAGCCCCCCCTCCCACCCCCGTCGCGTGTGGCAGCCCGGGATGAGACAGCCTCGCTGCGCACACACAGCCGCACCCGAGCACTTCACAGGTCTTTAAAAGACCATTTGCATGTTAATGAGGCCTCGCTGTTTCAAACATTCTAAGAGGCCCTGCAGCGCCACTCTGCCTATTGCTTAAAGATTCAGGCCCCCCACCCTCCCCCGAAATCAGCTCCACTCTGCCTAAAGCTTAAAGATTCAAGCCCCCCCCCCTTCCCCCCACCGCCGAAATTTTGCTCTAGTTGCGCCTCTGCTTGCGAGGCACTGGTTTTGCGGATGCTTCTTTACCCAGTGAATGCGGCCCCCGAGGAATAACAGGCGGAATTGCAGTTGATTGCCAACTGTCTGTTGTTTTACACGAGGGCCGCATGGAAAGGGCTGGCGGGCCACAACTGGCCCGCGGGCCGTACTTTGAGTACCGCTGGTCTAAACGCTTACTTTAAGAAGTTGTTGCTTTTTTTAAAAAAAGTGCGACTATTTGGATTCTTTCGAATGTAATGGCAAGAACAGGGCCTGAACATAACATGGCAAGTTAATACTCTGCCTTGCAAGATGCTGTGAAAGAACAAAGTTTACAGCAAAGCACGTTGATTTATGCAGAATGAACAATTCATGGCCCTAGTGATGGCGTCTTAGGTCCTTATCTCGCTGCAGCTGCTGAAAATCAGTTTCCTTCTTTCAGAAAGTTAAAATTAGAATTCCTCAGCACAATTTCTAGCATGGCTTAGGGGGTGTCATCGATTAGTTTAAATAAAAACTAGTATTTTGACCAGAGATCTCCCTTCAACAGTTTCATGCTTTTGCATCTTATCCAGAATAAAAGACACATAAGCGCAGGGTCCTTATATTTTCCTAAAGTGACTACGACCACACCAGGAAGAACTATTGTCCATATTTTTCTTAGTATATTTTTTTTTTTAAACAATTATAAAAAAAAACTTTCAGAAAGGAGAGAAAGCAAAAGAAACGAGCATCGGCATAGCCAATAGGTCTCGCCTTTGGGGAGTTTTAAGTGTTTAGACAGCTATTGGCTTTGATAATGTTTTAAATGTGTTGGAGCATTGTGAATGTTGTGCAGTATGTTGAAAATGTATAAGTTATAATAAAAAAAAGTGGCATAAGTATTTGTAACCTTAAATCTAACCGAAAAAACATTATATACAACTGAAGTATTGTACTAAAAACCAAAATTAATGCAAAAAATTTCGTCTAGTTTATTTGTTTATGCAATGCTGTCAATTTTTCCTTGCTTGTTGTAATTAATTTGTTACAGGTTTTGTTAGATGTGGAATATAAACAACGGGAGGGTGGATGTTGTGAAATAGTATTTTAAAGAGTTAGAAGTAGTGGAGTTATTTGTGGAGAATAGATATCAAATTTTTATGCCAAACTGAAGTAGTGTGGAGTGATGCGGAGGGGGTTGTGAGTAGTGGCTGAGGTGATGGTCAGATGATCCGGAATGATATTGAGGTGATGCTGAAGTGGTAGTGCACTGGTTCCGAAGCAATGCTTATGTGATGCTGAATGATACATAGGTGGTACTGAGTGATGCTGAGGTGGTGCCGAGTGATGTTGTGGTGATGAGTTATACCGATGTGAAGAACCGGGGGTCTTAAAGGAAAACCACCCAGCGGTGCAGGGAACACCCATGTCCACAGCTTCCTCCAAGTACGTTAAAAAATGAGACACCACCACTGTGAGTGAAGAAACACTGGTTTATTTAACCTGCCACAGACAATCTCTAGAGATGGAAAGCATTCGTGACCCACTGGAAAGTAGGTGACAAGAGACTGTTAAACTTGCAAGGAGCACGCAGCATCCCTTATAGGACGTGGACACTCCCCTCGCAAGAGAAGGAACACAAAAAGTCCATATAGCTTGAGGGCATGGAGATACAGATCACCTGCCCTTTGACACAGAACTTGATGCAGGAATGGAGCAGTCTAAGCCTTAGGCACATCAACTGCCTCTAGCCACGTAGTTAGAGCAGGAATGGAACCAGTGGGCGAGGTCATCTGCCATCTCAACATTCCTGGAACATTTTAGCATGGGTGCGGTGAAAAGGTCATCTCGAGGTGCAAGTCGACATGTACGTGGTCAGTGAAACAGACGAAATGGACGCTTGTAATCACAAAATGGTGGTGCACATGGTAACTTAGCAGATTCAGGTTTCACAGTCCCTCCTTTTGCCATGGGCAACACCTGTCAATATCGATCCGCATAATTTCCGTCCACAGCTTGTTGATACAGTATTTTACTATCTTCAATGCGCTGAAACGTGGTAGGTGGTGTACATCCGACAGCACAGACAGAACAGAGTGCGGGGCCACAGTGGATGCACAGACAGCAGAAGAGCAGAAGGGCTAGTGGAATAAGTAAGACCGTTACCATTTTCCAACCCCAGGAGGCGAGCAGTTGCCAGAGTCCAGAGCTCCAAGACCAGGGAGTCCCAGTTTCCTGATGGATTTCGGAAGCAATTCGGTGAAGCTTGGAGACAGCATCATATACTGACGGTGATGAATGAGGAATATACACACACAGCTTGCGCCGATGATATGGCAGGCTCCTCCCCTATCCGCTAAGATGACGTCCAGCCACCATACGATTTTGGAGGGCAACCATACGGGTGGCATCAAGTTCAGCGGAGTAGTTGGTCAGTATTCCTGCAGTCACATTAATTGTTGCTTCAAGGACTGTGGTTAATCTTCTGATCTGGAGGCTGTTGGACATTGGACCCCAGCACAGCAACAGTCCTTTTATAGCATCATAGAACTGTTGACCTGTGGTGTCTGTCTGGTCCACATCTGGCAATTGCCTTTTTTGGCGGTGGTACATATTGTCTCTGTTGAAAGCGGGTGGTAGGATAAAAGCAATGTAGCATGTCCCACTCCAGTCGGGAGGTAAGTGTAACGAAAAGTTTCTTACCTGTCGGTGTAGTTTTGCAGCTTGAAGATCTTTCTGGATTCACTATGCTGTGCATTATTCCGCGATCTTGTGGTTGGGTCCGGATTCGTAGTCTTTTCTTTGTTTTTTTTTTTTTTTTTTTTGTAGCCCAGGTGGGCGTCGACGTCCACCATTTGGTGCACCTCCCGTGACGTCGTCGTGCTTCCTGCGGAAGTCCCACCTTTGGGGCGCCATCTTCGGGTTCTTTTTTCCCTGTTTTTTTTTTTTTTTTTAACCCTAGGCGATTGATTAATCCTTTTGTCCATATTTCTGTACGTTTCCACTTCTTTGATCCTATCCATTTCACCCCCTCTTCCTCCAGCCTCATCTTCCTGGCGGAGGTGGGTGGGTTCGCTAGTGAATCCAGAAAGATCTTCAAGCTGCAAAACTACACCGACAGGTAAGAAACTTTTCGTTTTGCAGCGTGAATCTTTCTGGATTCACTATGCTGTGCATAGACTTTGTAGCGGTTTTCCTATTTTTGTGGTGGCTGGGTGGAAGATGATCGCTGGTCGTTGAAAATGTGTTGTAGCACCTTCTGTCCGACCTGTGCTTCCTTATTCATTTGAATGTCCACGCAGTAGTGCTTTGTGAACGTGTGCACAGATGCCCAAGTTGCTGCGAGACAAATGTCTTGGATGGGCGTGTTTGCCAGGAAGGCAACTGTGGCCCCCTTCTTCCTTGTGGAGTGAGCTTGGGGCCCCTCCGTTAGCTCCTGTCCAGCCTGTTTGTGACAGAATTGAATAGTGAGGGCAATCCACCTAGCGATTGTGCCCTTGGTCACTGGTCTACCCATGAAGCTAGTAGCAAAGGACACAAACAGCTGCTTCGACTTCCTGAGTTCCTTGGTTCTTTCAATGTAGTGCATCACCGCTCTTCTGGCATAGAGGGTGTGCAGGGCCTTTTCTGCGTTTGTAGTCGGGTTATGGAAGAAACTCGGTATCTGGATACTCTGATTCATGTGGAACGCCGACACTACCTTGGGCATGAAGTGTGGGTCCGTCCTCAGGACTACCCTGTCTTTGTGAATTTGAATGTAGGGCTCCTGTAGCGTTAGTGCTTGAAGCTCGCTCACCCTGCGTAGTGAGGTTATGGCCACTAGAAAGGCAGTCTTCATCGTCAACATTTGTAGAGTGGCCTTGTGAATGGGTTCAAACGGCGCCTTCATGAGCTCCGTCAGAACCACGTTTAAATTCCATGCCGGCGGCGGCAACCTTTTCGGGGGTGCCATTCTCTTGGCTCCCTCCATGAATCTCTTCACCACCTGCGAGGTGAAGAAACTTCCACCCTTCTCACCTCTGGTGTAGGCAACGATCGCTGCTAGGTGTACCCTTAGGGAGCTCGAGCAGAGGTTACTCTTTAGAAGGTGTGTGAGGTACCTCAGCACAGTTGAGTCTCTTGTCATTCTGTTTTGCAGGCCCTTTTTCCTGCACCACACCGTGAATCTCTTCCACTTCGCGCTGTAGCACTTTCTTGTAGTAGGTTTCCTTGCCTCCCGTAGCACTCGCATAGTGCTCTGAGGTAACCTTAGGTGTGCGAACTCTAGGTCTTCAGGAGCCATGCTGCTAGGTTGAGGGTCTCTGGCTCTGGGTGCAGGACCTCCCCGTTTTGCATTGAGAGCAGGTCTTTTCTCCTCTCGAACCTGTACGGATTGCCTTGCGCCATTTCTTGAATCTGTGAGAACCATGTCTGCCTCGCCCACTGTGGAGCCACCAGGATCAGAGTCATGTTGCTGGTTCTGCACTTGTCGAGCACTCTGTGCAACAGGGGTATCGGTGGAAAGGCGTAGGCAAATGTCCTCCACCAGCTTATCCATAGGGCATTTCCCTTGGATTGCTGATCTGGTTGCCTGGACGCGAAGCTTTGGCATTTTGCATTGTGGCGTGTTGCAAATAGGTCTATTGTGGGAGTCCCCCATCTCTGGAAGATTTTCTCCGTTTCCTGGCCATTGAGCTCCCACTCGTGCGATGCTGAGGTCTGTCTGCTCAGCCAGTCTGCCTCCACATTGTCCTTCCCTGGTAGGTGAATTGCCAGTAGATCTATCTTGAGAGGTATGGCCCATCTCCAAATCTCCTGAGCTAGGGATGAGAGGGGAAACGACTGTGTCCCCCCTTGTTTGTTGATGTAGAACATCGCCGTGGTGTTGTCTGTCTGTACCAACACCCTCTGGCCGAACAGGTGTCTCTGGAATGCCTTCAGGGCTAACAGTATCGTTTTCAACTCGAGGTAGTTGATGTGGCGGACCGCGTCTGCTGGAGCCCATAGACCCCTCACTCTGAGGTTGTCCATGTGCGCTCCCCATCCCTTTTGCGATGCGTCCGTGGTAATGGTCATTGTTGGGCTTGGTGGTGTCAGGCTTCTCCCCGTTGTTAGGTTGTCTCTGTTCCACCAAGTTATCTCCTCCTGCACTGCGTGCGTAACAACCACTAGATCCTCCCAACTTCCGTTTGCTTGTGACCATTGCTGTTGCAGCCATTCCTGGAATGGTCTCATGTGCAGGCGTACATTCGGCACCAGCTGGATACAGGACGCCATCATCCCCATCATCTTGCTCACCGCCCTCACTGTCAGAGCTCGCCCCTTCTGGTAGAGCTGCGTCTCCTTCAGTAGAGCATCTGTCCTCCTGTCGCTGGGCACTACTGTACTGTTGAGGGAGTTGATCTTTGCCCCCAGGAAAATCTTTACCTGTTCCGGTTCCAGCGATGATTTTCCCCAGTGGATGGAAAATCCCAGACTTGTGAGGGTGTCTGTTACGCGTTTTGCGTGCCTCTCGCACTTCTCGCGTGAGCTTGCCTTGACCAGCCAGTCGTCCAAGTAGGGGTATACGTGTATTCCCTGCTTTCGTAGGTGTGCCGCTACCGCCGACAGGCATTTCGTAAAGACCCTTGGCGCAGATTTTAATCCGAAGGCCAGGGTTGTGAACTGGTAGTGTTCCTGCTCGATGTTGAATCTTAGAAGGCCCTTGTGCCTTCTGTTTATTGGGATGTGAAGGTAGGCATCCTTGAGGTCCACGGTGACCATGAAGTCCCCTTCTCTTATCTGTGGCAGTACCTCCTGCAGTGAAGTCATTTTGAACCTTTGCGTTCTGATGAACTTGTTTAGGTAACGGAGGTCCAGTATGGGTCTGAGGTCTCCGTCTACCTTCGGCACCACGAAGTAGTTTGAGTAGACCCCTTTGTTGCGTTCCCTGAACGGCACCGTCTCTATGGCTCCCTTTTGTAGGAGTTTCCGCGTTTCTTCTCTGAGTATTGCCAGTTCTTGGGCCGATCTCTGCCTTCCCTTCGGCTTCCTGTTTGGAGGTCTTTTTTCCAAGTCTACGCAGTATCCGTACTGCACGATGTTCCGTATCCACTTGTCTGTGGTTATACGCCGCCACTCCTGAAGGTAGAACCTCAGCCTTCCGCCTACCGGTGACGTATGCTCGTAGGCTCTTGAATTTTCTCTTCCCCCTGATGACACTTTTTTGCGCCTCACCCTTGGGGACCTTACGAGGGTAGGCGTCTTCTTGCGTGCTGAGTCACTTCGAGGAGGGCTGATCGCCCCCTCTCCTCCTTTGGCCACGTCCGTTCCCTCTCCCGCGAAAGGACTGGCCCCGAGGTTGATATTGCCAGTTTTGCTTCTGCTGACTTTGTCCGTGACCCTCGCCCTGCTGACCTTGCTGGAACGCCTGGTGCGACGTCCCCTGTTGGCTTCCACCCCTACCGTAGGGTCTCCTCGAGGGATTTCCTCGTCTCATTCCCCTCAGCTGTAGGGCCCCCATGGACCTCGCTGTCTCGTTTTCCTTCTTGAGCTGGGTGAGCTTTTCGTCCACCGTTGCTCCGAACAGTGTCTCTCCGTTGAAGGGGGTGCCAAGGATGTTGTTCTGCACTTCCGGTTTGAATCCCGAGATTCTTAGCCATGCATGCCTCCTCTCTGTGACCCCTATGGCCATGAGTCTTGCTGAAGTCTCTGCCCCATCCAACGCCGTCTTTATACAGGAGTTGGCGATGTTCTTGCCTTCATCCACCAGGTGAGAGGCTCTCTGGCGGTATTCTTCGGGGAGGTGCTTTACTAGCTCCCCCATCTCATCCCAGTGTTGGTATTGGTGTCTATTGAGGAGTGCATTCGAATTCGCCATGCGCCAGTGCATTGCGGCGTTCCTCTCGACCTTTCTGCCTGTGAGGTCGATCCTCCTGCTCTCCTTATCCGGAGGTGGCCCCGAAGTTGCTGGAACGTTGGCCCTTCTCCTGGCCGTGGAGGCTATGATGGAGTCTGCGGTGACGCTACCCTTGATGTAAGGTGGGTCCAGGGAGGAGTGCTTATATTTCTTCTCTGTCCTGGGCGTGATCGACCGGCAGGTGGCAGGCTCCTTGAAGGCTTCTCTCCCCTGGTTCATCACGCTTTGTAGCATGGGGAGGAACTGACTCCTAGTCTGGATGGGGAGCAGTGTTTCGACGAGAAAATCGGCTTTCGGCCTCTCCTCGTCGAGTTTGACGCCGAAGGCCATTGCTGCGCTCTTCACCACCATATTGTATACCCCGATGTCGTCGGGTGGCGAAGGCCTCGAGGGGTACGTGTCCACGGCCTCCTCCGGGTTTTCGGTGTCGAGATCGTGCCATTCGACGTCGTTGCTGGTAGATGCCGCCAATTCGTAGAACGACTGTTGGTCTTCTTCCTCGGCTTCCTCCTCATAATAGGGCTCCTCTTCTTCCTCGAGATCCCTTGTCAGCCCTTCGGCGTCGAACTCGCCTTCGACCTCGACGACGTCCGCCGATGAATTCGTTGTAATCTTGAATTCCTTCATCCTGGCGTCGAACTCCTTCTTCCTTTGAAGGATGTTCTCCATTTCGGCCTCGAGCCGCCTCTTCTTTTTCTCCATTTCGGAGATGCTTTCGGCGTCGACCGCGGGTCTCTTCGATGAAACTTGCGTCGACGTCGAACGTTCTTTCTGCGTCGATCGGCCAGTTTCATGGGACGATTTCAACGACCCTTGCCTTTCGGCGTCTTTCTGCCCCAGGGAGTCCTTTTGTAAGGATCCGCTTGGCCTTTTGTCCGAAGTTCCCCCTTTGGACGTCGAAGTTTTCGGCGCCGGGGCTCCCTTCGTGGACCTTGACTCAGTTTTTCTCGAGTCACCCTCGTGTTTTCGAGGTGTCTTTTGATTTGCGCTCGACGATTCTCTTACCTCGTCTTCTTTTTTCTTGTCGGTCTCTACGACCGTGAAGTTTTCGGCTGTCTCGGCGACGTTGTCCTCGTCGTCCGTGTCGAGGCCCAGCTCGTAGAGTGTCGGGGGTTTCCCTTTGCCATCCATGTTGGCGTTGGCTCTTCTCTGCCTCTCTCTCACTCTGAGTGTCTTCGGCGCGAAGGCTGAGCAGGCGTTGCAGTCGATACTCCGGTGATCCACCGGTAGGCAGAGGTTGCAAACCGGATGCTGGTCTTTCTGCGCGAACTTGTGGTGGCAGTTTGGGCAGAACTTGAATGGCGTCTTGTCCATTTCGCTCAGGGTCTCTGAGCGTGCATTCTCCAAGGCTGTCGAAGAAAAAAGGTTCGCTGGTCCTCTTTCTTCGCGCTCCTGATGAAATCTGTTCTATTCCTGATGTCTTCTCTTGATTCTATCGATGAAACTCGCTTTTCTTCCTTCTTCCTCCGAGTGAATTTCTGGAGCTTCCCGATGACGATCCAGACCCAACGGCGGAAAAAAGAATCTGAAGATGGCGCCCCAAAGGTGGGACTTCCGCAGGAAGCACGACGACGTCACGGGAGGTGCACCAAATGGTGGACGTCGACGCCCACCTGGGCTACAAAAAAAAAAAAAACAAAGAAAAGACTACGAATCCGGACCCAACCACAAGATCGCGGAATAATGCACAGCATAGTGAATCCAGAAAGATTCACGCTGCAAAAGCTTTGTTTCCACACACAAAATGCAGTCCTGTAGGAAGGCGGAGATACCGGGTGAAATTGCCATAAATCATTGTGGTATTGCATAGACTGACTCCTACCGGTATTTTTCCTCGAACTTGTAGACCCAATGTATCAGGGCGTGATGTAACAAACGGCAACTGTTTTAGCTCGAATGGTAACGAAAGTGTAACCCCATGTACCTCGCATAGGGGTTGACATGATAGTACGCATTGGTGTAGAGTCAAGAGGCATAACAAATGGTATTGTTGTGTGCATGGAATGCCCAAAGGAAGGGCTGGAATGTGGTAAGGTTGCCAGCGTCGCCACTTGAGGGAAAGACGTTTGTCAAGTTGTACATTAGAGCGCAAGTATGAGCAGACGAGGCAGGGAACACTAAGAACTGGACGGTGTGTTGAGTTGCATGAGGAAGAAGTCCACAAACATAACAGTCAGTTCCACCCGAAACTTTATTAAACTGGTGCAGCATTTGGATTAAAGTATTATTACTGAATTCAGAATGTCTGTTGAACTGAGAATCAGGCCACGGAGTATGCAAGTGCTCAGGGACTTCAGATGGTTGTGTGGTGTGAGGCAGGACAGTATGATGGGGTGGAGCTGTTTTTTCAATAATACTGAACACTACACAGAACAGAACAGCGAGCGTAGTCAGGACAAACAGTACTATTGTCCGGGTACTGTAAACTCTAATTCTAGCTTTCTTCAGCGTGGTGGTACCACGGGTATATGCGACCTCTGAAACCATACAGTTCCCATTTCGTTGACTGTTTTCCTCATCGAGGGGAACGTTGGCAGACCTGGATAATGGCACCTGTTGGTAATCATTTATCAAGGTGGTGCGTAGCCTGTGGTACTCATGAATAGGGGGGGGGTATCGTAACATATTCGGGCTTTGGGGATATTGGTCCGACATCATCATAACCTCCAGCCATAATAGCTCTACAAGTGTCCCAAAAGTATTGCAATGTCCCCAATAGCAGCCGATAGTTGTTGGTTGCTTCACTGACCAATGTCTGTCCCGGTAAACCACTACTCTGGGTACCCAGGACCCTCAGTCAGATTTTACTACCGCCCTGCAGCAATGGACAATGGAGTACTAACGGCCCTTGGAGCTGGGCTTTTTCTGCAGCCGAACCTTGGATCAGAGGTAGTATCAGTCTGTTCCTTCATCACAGAGTTCTAGTTCAGGTTCTGAATCTGAGTCACAGTCTATTGGTTTATTGTGGGTCAGAACTTCTTTGTGTACTTTCAAGTTGTCTTCAGTTATGGGATCCACCTTTCGGCAGTGAGAAGCATGAACCCAGGATTTCTTTCCCTCTACTTGCAAGGCTGTTCTGGTCACCAGCAGTACCTGCAAGGGACGCTTCCAGCGAGGCTGCAGAGACTGGGTGCGTGCAAAGTTTTTCACCAAAACGAAGTCCCCGGGTTTGATATGGTGGCCGGGGCCCTGAGATCTGTCAGTGACGGAAGCTCGGACCTGTTCATGGAGTAAAGACATTGTTTTAGTGAGGTCATACAGATAATCAGTCAACACTTCCTGAGGAAGGTCAGACAGGAATTTCGGAGATGGGGCATTCCAAATATTCATAGGTCTACCAAAAACTGTCTCATAGGGCGTAAGGTGTGACTTAGAATGTGGGACTGATCATATAGACAGCAGAGCTAGAGGCAAAGCGTTCACCCAATTCAATCCGGTCTCAGTTATGTTAGCTAACTTCTCCTTCAGGATTCCATTACAACGTTCCACTAATCCGGTTGCCTGTGGGTGAAATGCAGCGTGGAACTTTTGTTTGACTCCCAATACCTCCAAGATATGTTTCACTGTCTGGCCGATGAAATGTGATCCCCGATCACTTTGCATTAATCTACAAAGGCCATACCGGGGAAAGAATTCCTTCAGGAGTACTTTAGCTGTCGTAATAGCAGTATTATCCTTGGTGGGGTATGCTTCCACCCATTTACTGAATGCACAGACCACCACCAAGACATACTTATAGCTGTTAACACTGTTCATTTGAATCTAATCCATCTGGAGGACTTCGAAAGGGGCAGAGGGCAGTGCAAATCCTGCTGTCGGAACCTTAGTTCCCTTTCCCACATTGTATCTTAAACAGGTCAGACATTGCTTTACAAATCGCTCGGCCAGAGGTCTCAATTTGGGATGGTCCCATACTTCCTTGAGCATAGTATACATGGCTTGGGACCGAATGTGTGCAGGAAAGTGTGTCATTGTAAGTAAGGGAATAACATATGCTGTTGGTAGTTTCCACCTAAGAGTATCCGGCGATCTCCAACATCCCTCTTCATCTAGCATACCATCAATTTTCCACTGTTCTTTTTCTTCTATGGAAGCGGATTCTTGTATGACAATAATCCGTTGTCTGGCATCATGCCATTTCTCAGCTTGTGATTTTAGGACATACATTGGTGCAGGTGTTATTCCTAATGCTGTGTTCCTGGCCGTGCTATCGGCCACAGCGTTCCCCTGCCCTACTTCGTCAGTAACTTTCTTGTGTGCCGAGCATTGGATCACCGCCAACCTAGCAGGGAGAGTGATGCTTACAAAAGGGCATTAACCAATTCACCATGTTGTATAGGCGTCCCATGAGAAGTAAGAAACCCTCTTTCTTTCCACAGTAATGCAAAATTGTGTACTACCCCGAAAGCATACTGGCTGTCGGTGTAGATGTTTACAATCATGCCTGTACTGAGGATGCAAGCGCGCGTAAGTGCCGTCCGTTATCTTTGCCGCTTGGGCTGATTTCTGTAATATTCGGGCAGTCTCAACTACTGTAAGTGCCGTTGTGACAGAATAGGTTGCAGATGTGGTGCCATTCGGGAGTTTCAGGGAAGAACAGTCTACCCACAGGTGGCCTTCTGCATCCGTTAAGGCCGTCTTTAAGGTCCACCCTTCCCTTGGTTTTTGCTTCTGTTCGGAATACGCAATCATGATGGGGTGGCTGAGTGAGGGGGTCGGTGTCAGGTAGGGGTAAGAGTGTAGCGGGATTCAGAGTGGTACAGCGTTGAATAGTTATGCGCGCATTTAACAAGGTAAGTTCGTATCCATACACTCGGGCACTAGTAAGGTGTTGGGTTTTGGTGGCCATTCCCAGCAAGAAATTTGAGGGTCAGTAATGATGCTTGTCGGGCCAAATGAGTAGTGTATGCTGCTAACAAAATGTCGTCTACATATTGAATAAGAGCCACTCCCTCATGGCAACTTAGCAGATTCAGGTTTCACAACTGTGTAGCTGAACTGGTGCTTATGTGGCGTCAAGTGATGTTTTTGTTCTGTGTTGAGGTGTTGCTGTATTGATGCTGAAGTGGTGCTGCGTTGGTTCTGAATTGCTACTAGTGTGGGGCTGTGCAGGGGCTGAGCTGGTGTTGATGCACTGATGTGGAGATGGTGCTGTGCTAATGTTGAGATGGTGCTGTGTTAACGAGGTGTTGCTGCAGTGCACCTGAGTGCGCTGTGCGGATGGTGACTTCTTGCTGCACTAGTGGTGGGTGTTCACTGATGAGGTGTTACTGTGTTGATGCTAATATTGTTATGTGGTGATAAGGTGCATAGGTTGTGCTGTGCTGGTGCTTAGGTGTGCTGAGTGATGCAGAGGTGCTGCTTAGTGATGCTGTGGGGGTGCCGAGTGATGCTGTGGTGGTAGTGAATGATACTTAGGTGGTGCTGAGTGATGTTGAGGTGGTACTGAGTAATGCTGTGCAATGTGCAATAATGTGAAAGAAAGAACGCACCACAGCTGTGCACTGGGGTGAAAGGAAGCACTCGCCATAGCTGTGCACTGTAAAGAGATGACAAAGGTAGCACGCACAATAGCCGCGCAGAGATGTGAAAGGAAGCACGCACCAAAGTGATGAAAAAACGTGAATGTTAAAAGGTGCAGTTAATTTTTGTACTGTGCAATGGGAGTGGGGGGGGGGGGGGGGGGGGGGGAGGAAGCACGCACCACAGCTGTGCACTGTGCAGAGATGTTAAAGGTAGCACGCACCACAGCTGCACAGAGGTGTGAAAGGAAGCGCGCACCACGGTGCTGAAAAAATGTGTATGTTAATAGGTGCGGTTAATTTTTAAGCTGTGTACTGTGCAATGGGGGGGGGGGGAAGGAAGCATGCACCACAGCTGTACACTGTGCAGAGATGTGAAAGGTACCACGCACCACAGCTAAGCAGAGGCATTTAGCAGCCGGTGCCAGCAAGCATGCACAAAAGGCAAGTGCTAATAATTAAGTGCCCATGTGCGAACAGGCAGACACCAGCTCAAATTAAACCCCCAGCAAGGGCCTGTGTTACGCCCCTGTATCGGGTGAGCACCAAAAGCAATGTGGGGAAAGGAAACACGCACCACAGCTGTGCACTCTGCAGAGATATCAAAGGTAGCAGTCACCACAGCTGCGCAGAGGTGTGAAAGGAAGCGCGCACCACGGTGATGAAAAAACGCTAATGTTAAAAGGTGCAGTCAATTTTTAAGATGGTACCGAAAAAGAGGTGACTATAGAGGCCAACTACAGAGTACCACAAATTTCTGGACAATAACATACTAATACAAAGATAAAAGGTGCAGGAAGAGAGTTCAGACAGATGAAAAGGCAAGTGCTGGAAAAAAAAACGTGCACTCTTGTGCCGGTGGGGTCTGTCCCTTGGCCGGGGTGGAGGGGGACGTGCCTTGTAAGGAAAGCTGCATGGTCTTGAAATGAAACATGATCCACAACAGATGACACGCTGCACGCCGCTGCTCGCTCCTGACAGCTAAACACTGTGGGAGTAAGCATTTTTAGAAAAGGTGGGTTTGGCCAATTGCGTGCTTTCATTTTTGAAAGCCACATGCAAAGGCCAATAGCATGTGTGGAAAATCCAACACCACATCCACGAGTTTGCAGAAAGTCGGAAGTGATTTCAAGAGGCCTTCTCCTAGAGCAGCACATGCGCACTGCGCTAGGCTCGACCTAAAAAGGAATATATATCTTGACAGACAGAAAAGAAATCTTGTGTTGGGCACCCTGCTGACATTTACAGTAAAAATATTGAATGTTTGATTTGCTTAGCATGCCGTCCATCATCTGTTCTTGTTGCATTTGTTGTCCTAAATGGGGAGAGTATGCACAGATTCGATACGCACCAGATTCAAGCTAGGCTGGCTGATGTATTATGTGCTCAGCATTACGTCCATCATCTGTTCTTTGAGATTTACAGTAACATTCTTTTGGCAAAGCTTTACCAGCCCAAACTGTGGCAGCAAGCAGTTCCCATTTAGTTTGCAAGGTAGGTAATACTCAACGGTGCATTCCTCTACATCGCCATGCACAAAAAGATAAGTTCAATTATAATTTCATATTTAAACAATGATATCAGAAGAGTGAAAACCGTGAGTTGACAAAGAAATTCATGGCAAAAATATTTGGGGGAAAGACTTGCATCCCTTAATGACCAAAGGACTCCTCCAAATTTCAGTTCTAATGAGAAACCCACGTTTTTAGATGAGAAAAGTCATGAAACTTACACGGATATATTTATATAACAGTTACCCTGACAAGAAGGGTCTATTCTTTGTGCTTAGCTGGGTTATTCCACTAGACAGCTATTGATGGTAAGCAACAGAACGCCTAATGTGCTGCCAATATTTCTACCCATGGGGGAAAGAGCTGAATTTTTGCTTAAAGTCATTTTAGCTCTCTACAAAGGGTACTAAACGTCAACTGGCATCACCAATGTTCTGGCCAAAGCCTGCAAAGAGTTGCAAGTGCATATGGAAAACTTAAACCATCCTAGGAAAGGTAGAAAACTAACTTTACCAGGGGATGAACTTGGACTATCCTTCAAATAAGCGAGATGACACTGAAGCAATTACTGCTAGAAACCATACTACCGTTCAATGGATTTCTTGGGCAACAACAAAATGGCTACTGAAAATCAAAAGCCTTTGCGTCAAGACTGTTCAGAATCTATAGATCTTGTACTGTTAACATCTCCCAGTGAGTCACATAAAAATATAACATGTACTGTGTGGATATTCTGTGTACTAAAAAAATACAAGATTTGAGACCATTCTTCAAGTTTTAGTGTATCCAACATATTGTTTCCTTTCTTTTTACCCTCATTCCATATGTCTGGACAGTTAGATAAAGCTACTGCTCCAACAGAGAAAAATTGAGCTCCATTGCTTTTACAGGAAAAGGCTCATGAAGGAAAGGGTAGAAACCTTTGAAATGTTCTACAATAGTATCACATATACACTAGTTTCTGCAGTTTTCCAACTAAACACTACTTCAATTGGAAGCACTCTAATAAACCCTTTTATTTATAGCACAAATATGTGGTAGAGCTCTACACGGGTACATTTTTAAAAGCTCTAACAAGAGACTGGCCTTTAATTTCAGCTTGCTGTTAGTGTAGCTAGATTAACCTCAATTGATGCATAATGTACTTACACTCACCACCGTTTCCTTGCTAAATAATTTTATCAACCAATTGGTCTCCTGGCCATGGGACATTATCAAAGCTGTTTTCATATTCTGAGCATTTCTTGTTCAACCTACCTGCTAATACATCAGAGAAAACCAACATACCTTGGAAGTGTCCCTTGGACTAGTTCCAAAACTTGAATGCAATTTTACTTCTCAGCTCAGTGAGTCTGCAATGTCATCCTCGTCTAGTACATTTTTGCTACCAATCCGAGACGGAGGGATTAGGGAACATCATCCTCTGTTCAAGAAATATTTTACAGTTATGCATTTAAGAATCTGTGCTACCTTGTTATGTCACAATGTCTGGAATGATCGTACAGCTACTAGATTATGTTGATAAGTAGAGAGCACTCCAGTAGTCTTCTACTTGACATTAACTATAGGGAGCATCAGTGGTAAATCCACTCCTCTTTAGGGAGTATCAGTGGCTAATCACCTTCGGTACAAGGCAGGAGAATAACCTGCCCACAAGTTGTACTTTCTGGTCCGTTTTTTAAATGCTGTACACTTGTGTTGCACACACTATAGCTTTACAGACCCCTGCACTTTCTAACATTTGATCGTTGATCTATTTTATAACTGTCTCATGTGTAAAACAGATGGCGGAACCAGGTGAATCCACGATGGTACCACTCACAAAGATTTAGCTTAGTTCTCACTACCAGACAAACTGGTATACAAGGAAAATGATCTTCAGAAATGCAAGGAAGAACATAAGCAACCTCCAGGCTGGTTTCGAACTACTTAGGTCGAACTTGCTTCGAAAATAACTTCACAAAGAAAAGGGGATGTCATTGACAAACCTTAGACACTTGAGTCTACTAACAGGTAATGAGGCAGTCAGTTAAGACACTCAGCCCCTTAAAAGTAACCATAAACACATGCTATCTGTATTGCCCAACACATGTAAGCTAAGTGATGCTACTGAAAGTTGGAACACTCTGTAAAGTGAGAACACTAAAGTAAGGGGTTGGTTCCAGCCAAATACTGCAATATGTCAAAGAAAAAAAATGTTGGATGATGCGAAATTGGTCAAGGATAGCAGACGCCTTCCTAATTACAATCTGAAAAGCGACATCCCACCCAGCGCGACGATTGCAGACCTACATTCCTTATATACTACATTTCAACGAGGCCAGCTCGATTAACTACTCCAAGCCGTTTTCTGATTGAGAAATCAGAAAACAGCTGGGAGTAGTTAATCGAGCTGGCCTCGTTGAAATGTAGTATATAAGGCAGATCAGTTCTGAGTAATTCGTCGAGACATTGGGACCCGGAGACTGTTACACGACGTATACGCGTGTTTAAAGAGGTGAGCAGAACGAAGACTGTAGGTCTGCAATCGTCGCGCTTGGTGGGATGTCGCTTTTTAGATTGTAATTAGAAGTTCATTAGATTATGGAACTGGGGAGGACAGATAGTTACCATCTAGGGCCCTATTGATCTTAGAGGAAATATATCGCTCACTGAAAAAATATTAGAGTTGGGTTTTTAGTTCTGCACATAGGCGATTAAATGAAGGGGTTCATTTGGGATAATGTTTGCTAGGGAGCAGGATGAATGCAATGACTGCTCATAGAAGTTGATGACAGATTCACTGGAACCGATACTCATGTTTTTCCAGCACTAAAGAATCTGATGATCGTGCTGAAATATCTGAGGGAAGAAAAGAGTCTCCTCAATACCACGTCTCTGTAAAAAGAAAAAGAAACTATTTATTTACTGAACCATTAAAGGTAAATCCAGTGCATGATTAATTCCGAGATCTATAAGACCTAACAAAGGATCCAATTGAATAGTAGAATAATATGTATCATGAACCTTGTTCTTTTCTAGATTATTTTATCATCAATACCTGAACCTAGTGACCATAAGAGCACAGGATGACAGGTAATCTCAGGTGCTCTAGAATGTCTAAATGCTAGAGATTATAGACTCCAGCTAAACCATAAGTGTCTCAATCTCTTTAGACTGATGGGTCAATCAATCTGTGTGTGACTCCACTGAGTGACAGTGGTGAGGTGATACGAGGAGGCAAGGATCCCTTGAGTATTCATCACTCTACTACGTCCCATACATAATATTACAAAATGTGCCGCTCTATGCCGCACAATCAGCCTTTTCTTGCCGCCTAATTTGCTCAACCCGTCCGCATAATTTCAGTGGCCCTGCATAAAATGATGCCGCCACCCCTGTGCACCAAGAGGACCCAGTGGCTCCCATATTCACAGCAATTCATTGGACTCCGGTGGAATGGGGCTGCTTGGAGGGGTTTGGGCACCCCTAAAGGGTCCCCATAGGGGATGCAGGGGCTCTTGTGAAGCTCTGCGTATGTACTAGAAAACAACAAGCCTGAATAAGCTGCCCAATCGTGCCTGGGGCAGACTGAAAGCGATTTAGTGCATAGGGGCACCGGTATCCTTTTTACGTCAAAATTCTCATAGTTTTTGCAGCACTGGGGCAGGTGGTCGTGGTGATGCGGGCGTGCAGCCGTCTCACCCGCCCCTCCCTCTGCCCGTCCTGGCTACCTTCTAACGGAACAGGAAGTGCCCGGAATGATAAGGTATTTTGGGATTTGCCAATTACAGCTCCTGTATATCTGACCCGGGGTGTCACAGAATGAGCAAGAATTGATGGGAGAGAGAGCTGCGGGTGCTTAATGTGATCTGCCTCCTCTTCCCACCTAATTTCCTGTACTTGTTCCAAGGCCTCCCTTGTGCCCGTAGTTATGCTTTCAAATACGTATGCAGAGGCCTCCGCAGTGCTTCTGTTTAGTTCTATAGCATACCCGCGGCAGAACTCCCCCGCGCCGGAGCTTCCCCTGTTCCTCCTCTGTACTGTAGCTTCCGCTGTACCCGTAACTGGCTCGTCGGTGCAGGTCTTTGTGGTCTATAAATGTGCCTGGTCCTTTCCTGTACCATGCCGTTCCTTGCCTCTCCTCTGTACCTGTGCTGTTGTCCACCTCCATACCGGGGTCTTATCTGCCATCTCACGGTCTTCCTCAATGCAATGACGAACTGGCTGAAGACGGCTGAAATGCCAGAAACCGGTCCTAGGAAGCTTGTTTCCGGTCCAGGGAAGGCATGGCTTGGCAGTTCGGGCTGGACTGTTCCCATGAGGGACAGGGTCAGACTGATTTGCATATGGCCATGTCTGAACTGGGGTGGCAGAGTGGGCTAAAGAACGGTGATGGATCAAACCCAGATCTGTTGACTGGGTGTGAGTGTTTGATTGGTTCTGATGCTCCGTCCATCACCACCCCCTTTTGTACCACTTTGTTCGCCATAAGTTAGCAGGGTATGCTCAGACGTGAGTCCCTTGCTCACTTAGCCACTGGATTCAAGCAAGCCTGGCTGAAGACGGCTGAAATGCCAGAAACCAGTCCTAGGAAGCTTGTTTCCGGTCCAGGGAAGGCATGGCTTGGTAGTTCGGGCTGGACTGCTCCCATGAGGCACAGGGTCAGACTGATTTGCATATGGCCATGTCTGAACTCGGGTGGCAGAGTGGGCTAAAGAACCGTGCTGGATCAAACCCAGATCTGTTGACTGGGTGTGAGTGTTTGATTGGTTCTGATGCTCCGTCCATCACCACCCCCTTTTGTATCATTTGCTCAAGAGTCAGTTTGCACGTGATGTTTACCCTTTTCTCAGTTTTCTATGCAGTCTCGACCGGAAGCCATTGGAGCCCTTTTAAAAATAACATTGCACAAAGGGCACGTTCTTTTTGCTTTAAGCACAGGGAGATTAAGTGACTTGTCCACAATCCCACATTGGTTGTACTATTTTTTGGGAGGCGGCACATGTTCCACGTCCCTCCATGCACAGTGCCTGTCTGCTGGCCAGACAGGCTGCTTCAACTTCAGCCACTTTTCTTCAGTCGGCCCTCATTGAAGCAGATGGCTGTGCACGGCGCATAGCACAGTCTGGCACGGCACTCCTTGCAGCAGACACTTGTTGCAAGCTGCCTGTGCGTCTCGCTTTATTAGGAGATATCACGAAATCAGCACGACTGATGACTGAAAAGGAGATTCTGAAAATTATAAAAGTATTTAGGGGGGTTTGAAGTTGTCCTGGTCTGTATAATATGTTTTTAAATTAGCTTTCATCCATGCTTTTAAACACCTATCATCTGCAACAAAAATTGGGCTTGGTAAGTTTTAACTTATGCCAGCATTAGTCATGTCCGAAAAGTCCCACATTTAGACCAGATTCCCTTTAGAAGGAAACTTGGAAATGGAGTTACAGCCTCATCATTAACTAAAAACAGCTGACAGGCATGGGACCACCTTGTGATACTGCGCAGTCTCGTTAGTAGACTCTGGCTTAAGGGGAACATCAGGTCGGCCTACCCAACATGAAGAGATTGACAGGAGACATTCATTTATTAATGACGGACAGCCAATTCTATAGAAAGCATCACAAACCTAGCCTGCCACAAAGTGGACATCTCGCGCCCAAGGGCACAGTCTTATTCCAGGGCAGTCTCAGTGGTCTGTAGTGATTTCTGTGACTTTGAAATATAGAGCTTTCTCTTAAAACATTAGCTTTTGGTACACAGCCGACAAATATATGTGGCTCTTGGACCTAGAGATCTTCGTACAGTGAATCGAAGCTTAAGCTCTAGGTGGGCCAGGTCCGGTCTACTTCGTGCAGCGGAAAAGAAACAACAATTTGTAAGGTAATAGGTCTCACATTTACGATAGTTTGAGCTAACATAACAATGCCTTTCATTTATGTGTTTTGAAAACCTGCAAGCAGTGCGTCAACAAGCCCTTTGTACTGCTAGTACTTGATTGCGAGAAGCAAGGACTACAAGTACAAAGTACATATTTACGCACTGCTTGCAGATTTTCAAAAAACAAATGTCATTGTCATTTACAACGCAAATAGCTCAAATGCGAGACCTATTGCATTGCAAATGCTTAATACGGCTTTCATATTCACTGGTATACAATTGGGCAAACTGCTTTAGGAATAAGACGCCACAAAGAATTTTAGAAAAAAAAAAACATACAAAAAGATTACCACCCCAAATTTAAAGTACTACATTCTTGAGACAGGCAGGATATACAATTTAGTCACTGTTGTACTTTAAATTAGGCATGTTTCAAGGTTAATTGGAAATGTACAACAGATCGTGTTGACGTTATGAAATTGTACAAGGTCGGGTTACCGTAAGTCAGTGCTAGCTTCACGCAGCTATTATTTCTTTACGAAGTCAATAATCACCTAACCACCGCATTCCTGATATTCAAGGATATAGAATCCCCATGGAGAAAGAGGAAATACTTCTCCCCACAAAGCCTTCGAGAGTGGAGGGTCCTGCCAATAGAGTGCATTAACTGGTCATATTTAAAGGGAAAATAGCATAATGCTCTGACAACGCAGTCAAAAGTAAGGTAGAACGATAAAACATACTACATGGAACATAATGATGGAAAGTCAGTAAAAAAGATCATTATATTAAGTTGGAGACCAGGACTGACTGCTGTCTTCATCGGCTTTCTCCATCTGGACGTGGAAATACAATTATCGGCTCATGGTGAAAATGCGGACAAGAATAGTAATCTGGCATAATTTGGGGGAAATAGCAACATGCCTTAAAAATAGATCTGTTGTCTGTACAAATGTAGATTTTCTTTTGCTGCTCCTCAGAGATTAACCGTTTGAATGTTAATTTGTCATTTAGTTCAGAATCAGTTTAATGCAAGACATTTAAGACTAGCATATAGCAGAGAAGGGACAACCAACCTGGATGATCCAACACCTGACTGGACGCAGTAATCCTGAGCTCTAATAATTCAGCTGCGAGAGTACACAGCAAAGGAAAATGTATTAGCCCGACAGATTCTTCGATCACTAACAATCGTTTTGGTGCCTGTACAGAGCACAAGATGGAAGCATTATTTCTCTTAAAACCTGCCCATAAAAGAGAAACCCTTGTAACTCTTTTAAGTTGCTCCTTTTAGTCTAACCGATTGTTCTGTTTTTAATCACCATCTACCTTAAATTGGCATTTATTTTTCCCTTTTCCACCTCACCAGAGGGCGATATGCACATTTCAGCCAATAACAGTTGACAAATGAGCAGTAATAAAAAACCCACTGCCAGAGGAGCATAGAGCAGGTTTCCCCATTCAGTGGCACCAAAGGAGGCATGAAATGTAATATGCAAGAATAGCTGTCCAACAAATAGTTGCTCTCAGCATTGGGGAGTTTAAATAAAACTGATCTCATACAGTGGGTGACAAGAAAACCTCCAGCTCAGGGGTGTGGAATTTAATAAAATATCTACTTGTCCACGGGGCTGGTTGCTTCAAAAATTCACTTGTACTGTAACAAAATCCACATGTCCCTTTGGTGCCATGTAGAGTGGTGACAAATTATGGCAGCAATCTCTTTATACAAGAGCTCTGATATAGTTCCTCTAATTATGCCAGGTCTCATACCATAGTAGTGTTTGAATACTTGCAATCCCATTATGTTGCCACGTTTCCGCAGATCTACATACTGGTGCTGAAGGTAGTGGTAAGAAATAGTTCCAGGGGTAGAATGCCCTTTTGAGTCTGTGCAAACGTACAAACTTGAATGTTTTAAGGGTTTAACAACTTCTCTAATCTATTCCCCTACTGAGAAATTTTGGAAATTTACTCCCGACAATGGCAGACGTAAACCTTCTTCCAGAGTTGGGAAAAAAGTGGTTGGAGGGAAGGTGAACTTGCAAACAGTCAGATTTTCGCATGAGCAAATCTACACATGCATATTTGCCATGGGTGCACTTTTGAGACTTCATTTATTAATTGGGGCCCTAATTTGGTCTGGCGTTGACCATGACCTTTTGCGTTTATTAAAATTCTGTCTCTCTCTCTGTATCGGCTGGCTTCACTGTGAGTAACAGCATTCTGCTCTTTCACAAGGAACATATTGGCACACAATAGTTTTGTTCAGTGACACTAACTGTGGCACTGTGTGCTTCTTGAGACCAAAAACTATTTTTGCTTTTGCCAAGGTTTGTTATAATGGTGAGTGCTCGGCAGCTCCCACACCAAAAAGGTTTTACAAAAACCATGCCAAAACAATTTACAAATTAAAAAGCTGACCACCAATTTCAGACCTAATGGCTTTACCAATGCTTATTTTTGTTTCCCAAAATCTTCTTGAAACTGGTTACACTGATTTTCCATTATGAATATTTTGAGTCAATACTAGCATGCATCAACACATGTTACTAAATGATGCTGCAAAAAAATGGTACCTGAAAGTTTACAGTAGTTTATCTAAATGGTTTTTTTTCTGCTTTCATTTTGTTATTAACATTTTATTTTGAAAGCAAAGAATCATCAATCTCGCATTCAAGCTTCTACAAATATTTGCATCAAATCAGAGATAATACATAGCCTCATATTGCTTAACATTGAAAACGTGTGAACACATTTTTATACTGAAACCACTGTCAGTAGTGCAGTTGGAGCTTTCAACATTTACTTAGAGCGCTCACCCTAATAAAGGCTTTCAATTAATGAACAATAAATACAAGTTTGAACAGCATTAACATATGGACAAAAATAAAACTAACTTCAGACAGTGCCCATCCCGGATACATAATGTGGTACTGCAAACTGGCAGCTAAAGGGTTTGTGCTGCAGGGGGTTGGGCCTACTTGTCCAAAGGACACAAATTCAAACCTGTTAACCTCAACCCCAAACAATATGTCTTGGGCATCAGGCTACAGGAATTGCACATCCCTGCAGTTGAATGAAACAGCAATTTTGAATAACTTAAGTAACCTAAATTAAAAAAACAGAGCCATAACTGTGGCAAAGCAGTCAGTGTTACTACTCGATTTAAAATAAATACAAAAAAATATATATATTTATTTTCACTGGAAAAGAACAAAGGTTAACATTTTAATAAGGTGAATAGGTCAGTGACAACATTGATGTTTTGAACTAAAGAAAAAATACAGAAATTCACCAGGTACAATTAGCAGCGCTAACTTTAACTTGAGTCCCTGCAATGCAGTGCTTATGACCTCACATATGACAGCACTCATGACTTGTTTTAGTCCAGCTTGTAATGCTGCTTCCTGCAGGCGGGAGGAATATTTAGATCGGTTTCCCTGCCCACATCACTGCATGCAGCAAAACAATCTAACATCGGCTCACAGTAGGCAAGAGCATTTCTGAATAACCTGCCAGCTGAGAACTGTTTTTTAAAGACTTTTTTTAAAAATGCTCCCGCCAAGAGAGCAAACCGGTTTCCCTGCACGCACCACTGAGGGCAGGAAAACCACTATGTCCCTGGAGCAGGCTTCTCGGGACGTAGCCTGTGAGTCGCACCTGGGATGGGGTTTGGGGGAAGTGGCGCAGGGAAGGCAGCTGTGCGGCTCCCCTACCTTAAAGGAAGGCTTCCTGGGGGTGCACTACCCGGGGCCTTTTCAGGCTCGTTGAAGGGACACGTGCCGCCCCCCCGCCCCCTCCTAATTTCGAGAATTTTCATCCCAGAGGTGGGCTCACGGGGCCTCGCCTCGGAGTGGGGCCACGCAGCCCTCCTCCCCTTTTGTAAATAGAGCCCCAGGGGCAGGCTACCCGGGGCTTACAATAAACGTGGCCAGTAATTCTGAAATATTTGTACAGTTAATTTACAGACATTTAAACTTTGTTGAGTGCTAGAGAAAAATCTTTCCCAGTACCAGACAAGATTGTCACATAAAGCCTCTCACTTTGAAGTGAGAAAGAAAAGTATACACCAAGCTCCCTTGTAAGAGAGAGCTTGCATGAGGCCTCTGTCGCTGAACAACACATAGCAAATGTGACAAGATGAGAACAAAATTTTAAGGCCTCACAGAAAGTGAGGATTCATAGAAGAATACAAGGAGCGAACGTTAACAAGGTTTGCTACAATGCAGCGACGAAGACATGCTGAACAGCCTAAAGCCCAAAAAATCTGAGTAACGAACCATTGAGCCAATGCGTGGAATGCATTCCAACGGAAGCTTTCAGAACACAGACAAGAAACCTTTTCGCAACCAGACATCTGCTTCATCTGGTAGGTTTCGACCTAAAAATATAATCCTATGCAATGCTGAAAGTAAAATTTTATTAACAATTCTACAATATAAATTCAGCAAAAGTTTGAAAATATATAGAACGAGCATTGGCATAGCCAATAGGTCTCGCCTTTGGGACCTTATAAGTGTTTAGCCATGCAACACTTGACGTTGTTGCACCAAGGATATTGTGCTGGATAACTAAACACTTAAAAGTCCCAAAGGCGAGACCTATTGGCTATCCAATGCTTGTTAAGGAGTGCAACCAGTCCACCTCCCCGCGCAACCTATGAGGCCCGACGCTAATTTACAAAGGTACTTAAATGCCCAGTATGTTACAAAAATGCCTGAGACGAAGCTCTCATTCTGGGAGGGGTCCAGAAGTCCTGTTCGGGGCTAGAAGCTTGAGTCACATTTCCCTGAACACCGGAAATCTTTGACTTCCCTTGTGAAAGTGGAATTATACAGAGCCGAGCCTGCTGGCCTAGGGCTTGCTTTGCAAGTCTCAAAGCATGACTCCACCGCTGGCACTGGAGCCAAGATTGACATTTTGTGATACAGAGATCCAGCTGCCCCTCCCCTTCCTTTCACCTGCTAAGACAAACTGTCAAAGCGTGTAGGTCTGTTCTTATGTAGCGTAAAGTTCTCGGTGTAGAGCACGAGGATGTGTTTGGTGTGCAGGGAGGGAATGTGTTGGCAGGAGGGCGGCGCCCTTGTTATTTATGAGACATTTGTGGTTCTTCAGATCTCTCGTCTCAAGACAAACAACCCTGTTCGGGAGGATGAATCGTTCCTCCTTTGCAATCCTAAACCCACTAAGCAAAGCGACCTATAAAGCCCACTCAAGCAAGTTAAAAGAATCCTTTCATGGCACAATGCCCAGCGGTCATCGAATGAACAGATCAAACTTGCAGGGTCAGGCTGTCAAAACATTTGTTTTCTCCTGCAATATCACCCTTTAAAAAGGAACAAATAGAGATGCAAAGTGTAGGAGAGTTTAATCTTTGCAAGCAAAGCAAGACCTTGGCGCATCTTCTAATACCGCAAGCTCGAATCAAATTGATTGAAAACATTTTGGAGAATACCAAATAGAATTTATACAAAAAATTAAAATGAAGCAAACTGAGGCAAGGACTCCTCACACGGCCAGATTAAAACCTTATTGGAGCCAAGGGATAACTCTGCCACTTTAATGCCACTTTATGATACCAAATCGGATTAAAACGACTGTCCTAGGAGGCACCCACCCAAGACAGGTAAAGCTCCACATTGGGGGTGGTCTGCAGAGGCTCATACTCCCTTACTGAGGTTTTGGCTAGTTACTCCACATCTCTAAGCTGTATTTTTCTGGTAAGAAATACTTTTTCAACCCAGGTAATGTCAGTCTTGATAATGAGAGGGAGAGGGAAAAAGTTCTGGTCTATCCAGGATAGACAATTCCTGCTTAACATAACCAGGATATGGCCAGGCCTCTATCACAAGCGCAGAGATCCTCCCTATTGAAACCAGTGTACAAATTCGCCCATATTGGGCACCATAATAACAGGGGGGCCAGTTCAACACTATCTTCAACATATTCAACCCCCAACTCTTTGTGGACATTTTAATTGGCGCAGGCTGGGGTATGCCTAAGATGCGTCGCAGGACCCTATTCTCTTCCGTACGAAGGGCAGTAGTGTTAGAAAATGCCCAAATATCAGCCCCATAGGTGAGGATGGGTAAACATTTGCTCCTAAAGACCCCCAAGAGAGGAGCCACAGGTCTTTTACCAATACGTGAGGATAAGTTGCAAATATAGCCCGATGCAATGGAGAACCATTGTGAGGTTTTATATCTGCATGTGCTCCAGTTACCCGTGGCATCAAAATCCACACCCAAGTAGGAAAAGTCCTGTGTGGAAGCAATAGGGTGTCCCTGCAGAAACACATGCTTGGTCGTCACGGATTTGGGGCCACAAAACAGTGACATTTTTATGTGGTTTGTGGCTAAGCCCAAGGCATTCATGAAGTTAACAAATGCCTGGAAAAGGGTATTGAGCCTCTTCTGTGTTCTCCCAAGCAAAATGGTGTCAGCCGCATAGAGTAACGTTGGAACTTTTGTCTTGCCCACATATCGTACATCTGCAGTACAGTCAGATAACACATCCTCAAGAGAATTGATGTACAATAAAAATAGTATAGGGTCAATACACACAATTGGCGTACACCCTTCTCCAGCGGAAAGCTGCTAGTGCGTTCTCCAGCAGGGCCAAATCTTAGACACTGGAAGATCGAAATGCAGAACCCGCAAAAATTGAACGAGCCCTAAATCCATACCCTCCAGCAAGGTCCACAGTTTAGATCTTATCACGCTCTCGAAGGTGCTCAACAGGTCCATGAAGGCTAGGCAAAGGGAGTTCTGCTTTGCACTGGTATATTTGCTAATAAGCAAGTGAAGATTTAAGCATTGTTCCAGGGTGCTCAACCCCTCCCTGAACCCATAGAGCACCTCCGACAGCATGTTGCCTCCCAGACTCAGGACAAGAAGCACTCCAAAACCACTCTCCCAACAGGGAGATCGGGTGATAACTAGAGGACTGCAAATCGCCCTTTTTAAAAATATGCACGATGGTAGCAATATGCTACGAATCAGGGGAGGCCAGAGATGGTAAAAGGCATTGAAACAGTTACATAATAATTGGGCCTATATATCTCCATAGGGACCCCATCTAGCCGGGAGGCCTTCCAAGATGGGGACTTCATAATGGAATCCAAGATCTCTTCCAGTGTGAAGCGAATGTTAATTGGTAATTCCTCCATTGCCTCTGGATCTATTTGGGACAAGTCAGAGCGATATAAAGCACTAAAATAAGCCACCCAAGCCTCTGAGCTAATGGTGGCAAATAACTGATCACATATATACCATTGAAGCAAACATACACGTAGCCATATTCTTAGCATCCACAAATAACGAGTTTAATTTCCTCCTTTAGCATCGTCACTGCATATGCCACGTACAAACACATGGTGATGTTGATCTTGGATGAGTTGTTCAGTAATCAGGTACACCAAGTTACATAGATGTACATAATGGTGACATTCAGAACAGTAGGAAAGAATGAATGTGTTTTACTGTTTTTTTCTATTTTCAGGGGAGGACCGTGTATTCTCCTAACCTGCACAGAGTAAATATACTTGTGACTCATGCGGCCAGGAGAAAGTGTCACTAATGGCTCAGAACAGGGATCCAATTAATTTCACTGTCCTGACAATAGCCATCAATGAGTATGGGCACAAGAAGGCTGAAACATGTTGATCATATAGATGTGAGTGATATCTAGCTCTTCCCTATACACGTCTCTCGCTCCATTTTTAACCTTACCCCCATTTTAATAAATGTATCTTCTTTTAAGGCAGGAGGTAATTTTAGATCAGTTTGTGTCACGGAACCCACACCATCTCTGCATTTCGAGACATCCCATCCTGGTGAGGAGTAGACCTAATAAGGTGTCTGACATCACTGGAGTTCCAAACTTGGATACTGTAGTGTCAAGTATTCTATATACCACGATTCTGACCAAGCTGTTTTTCAGTTTGCCCTGAAGAAGTCTGTGTTTTATTCCACATAGACTAAACACGTGTTGGCTAGAATTCATACCTATGTTGATCTGTGGCATATGAAAATAAATAACAGAAGAATAATTCTGTGGCAACTACCAATGTGGACTGTTCTGATTACTTTGGACACTTATTGGTCAGGATATTAACTCTCCTTTAAGTTTCATACTGTGACTGCTTCTTGACATCTCACACTTACAATCAGATATGGGATGATATTAACAAAGCCTATCCCAGCAGATTTCACCACCATTTTTGATCCTCCAACCTTTGCCGGCTCAGGACTATAAACGTTAACCAAAATATCTAGAAATGAACAACAAAGTGCACTAACCAGCTAAGTGGGTTATGATCAGAAGAAAGACCATAAAGGGACCTGCAAAGCAGCTCAAAGTTGCCAGCTACTGGAAAACCATTAACAGAACATCTCTCTCTCACTAAGCGCTGCTCCCCATAACACGATAAAAGCACCCCAGTGCTTATCACACAAGGCATGAAAACATTTCCCCTACAGGATCAAAACAAAGATAACCTAGTTCCAACAATAACACCCGATAGGGCGGAGCATGCTGTCCATGTCTGCAAGCTTTTCAGCACCCCAGGGGTAGCAAACGCCACATAAATGATGCAATATAAAGAAGTGACAGCTACGAAAAACACCATCTCATTGTTGACACGGAGTATGTCTATTATAAAATCTAAACATTTGGACAGACTAGTAGGTTTTATCATCTATAGGCTAGAGACACTGACAGATAATAAATACGCAAGTGAAGCTATTTATGTCAAAAATAAGACAAGAGACACAATGGCCGAGCCGTCCTGTCAATGCATCTCCCTTTTGCATCTCCCTTTCTCTTACCGGCGGCGAAGTGCAGAGGGGTGCTCATCCTGCCAGCCATATCCTTGGCATTTACGTGGCTTGTGTCCACCAGTCGCTTAACTCGGGACACATCCCCATTCCTGCAAGTTTCGAAGAGCTCTCGGAAGGCCCCGGATACACCAGTGGCCTCGGCGGACTGGAGCCAGTGGAGGGGCCGCTGGTACTGCCGCTACTGCTCGAAGAGGAGCAAGAGCCTGAGGCGACCCCCAAAGGAGAGGGATCGGGGAGCCTAGGGCCGCAGGGAGCCCCAACCAGGACGACGCTAGGCGCTGCTCCGCTGGCCTCCCCCTCGGGCTCTGCGTCCAAGCCGCGGCGCGGGAAGAGGCTGAGGCTCCGCGACGGGGAGGGCGGCACAGCAGCGGCGGCTGGGGGTACAACTGGGGGCGGCGGGTGATGCGGAGCTGACCGCCATCTTCCCACTGCCCAGCACTTGTCACTGCGGCAACGCAGCCGTGACCGCTTCCTGCCTAGCACTGAACATGGGTGAACCTACAGCATCACAACCGCTGTCCAATCGGGGCAGTGCGCAGTCTAGTACTTTCTCTGTCAACTAGATGTTATGTACACAACAATGCAGCGAAAGAAAAAAAAGGACGAACAACAAGCCTCAAACTCCCCCCCCCCCAGTCACGCCTACATCGAAGAGTGGGATACATTTTCTGTTTGTTTTGACTGACTGCACGATGATTTAGTATAGTCGGTGAAAGTACTAATACAAATCTTTCCATATATATCGACTAGAAGTTAAGGCGGCTAGGTTTTGAATGCCCTTTTTTACTCATTCTGCTGACATGCACTTTGAAAATCTAGCATTAAAAAGTCTTCACAAATAACATCTGTTCTTAACTGGTGCCTGTACATAATTACGAATAACTCAGGTACACTATTTTAATACGATGATTCAAGCATTACTATCTAAAATTAAAAAAATATCCGCTGGCAAGTTTGTTCCGTGGTCCTCGTTCTAGCTCTTGGGCGAATGTCCTAAAAGGTTTCTTATCTTTATGGGGCCATGTGTTTGGCCCCATAAAGATAAGAAACCTTTTAGCAGGCGAGGCAAGGAAGGCAGACGAGCCCGTCCAAATGGGACGGCTCAGAAAGCCGAGCAAAAACGTCACAACACCCTCTTTTCCAATGGCTGGCCACCGGTTAGCATAAACGTGACGCCGGCCAATGGAAAAGAGGGACGAGGCTTAATGCCCCTTACAGAAAATAACCAAAGTCATTAAATCTCGCTAGCGAGACAGCGCATGTGCGCAGTATACGCCAGGCGAGACCTAAAAAGCCATTCCATCTAATAAATTATGATGTTTTCTAATTGCAATGACAAAGGAAAACTATAGATGTGCTGCTTGAGTTGTTCATGGGATGCGACCAACCTTAAAATTCAAACTCAAGATTGCACAGTAAAAGGAAAACCCTATGATCACCATTTGTACACTGCTAATAAAACCGCAAATAAAAAAAAAAAATATATATATATATATATACATATATATATACATATACATATATATATATACATATACATATATATACATATATACACACACACACACACACACACATCTCCCTACAACACTGGAAGTTTCTCCTCAGTTCAGATAGTCAAGCTGTGGAACCTGTAACAGTCAATGCTATTTAAAAAATAAATACTAAGTCTTGGCTATTCCAAGAATTCGGATCCTACGCACCGTTGGTCCGGCCTGTTTGTATACGTAGCTTGCAAAACTATCTTCACATTCCTTTCAGCTACACCATTGTTGAGACACACTTACACAACCCAACATTAATTCTGGGCTGCACACTGTGTGCCTCAAACACAAAACCATAGCACAATAATAACAGATGGTACTTCAACCAACACCTTTCCCCCTCCCCATCTGTGCCGTAAAGAATAAGTGAACATTCAACAGACCAAATCAAAGTGCATTGGAGCATCGACAGTGGAAGGAAAGATTTAAACAAGAGCTACTGAACAGTGCAAATAATACCCTCCCACCCTTCAAATTTCAGCGAATGTAGTGCATGCATTTTATGTATGTAATAAAATGAAAGCAATCTCAACTACCCGAAGAACGCATACTGTCTGCATCAATCCCACATTAGATACCCAATTATCCATCCATAGATAGACTATACCACACACCCCACAATACATCAACATGCATATAGTAGGCTATGTTGGAGCGCCTAAAGAACTCTTCATATAGAAACACCACAAACTTTATAGGACACATTGGACAAAACCTCTGTAACCCGAAACAGTTAAGGTAAATTACTTAGGAGGCTATCATACTAAACCTATCCACAACACTGAACAAGATACATGACAGAACATAAGGTACACATCCAAAGCCGTATATGCACACAGTGTGATATCACTGTGCTTAAGAGTAAACCCCCCGCAAAAAAAAAATATATATATATATATATATATATATATATATATATATATATATATATATATATATATATATATATATATATATATATACACACACACACACATACACACACATTACAGCAGTAGATAGTTATAATTCAGATCTAGTTTACATAGGAAAAGCGTTTGTTTGGCCAATAACGGGCACTATTTGACGAATCTTCAAGGTATTTTCTAAATTAGTACGATGCTCATAAACAAAGCAAGCCGAGGTGCACTACTTTTAAAATAATGTCTATTTTTACATATATGCACAATATTATGGGAATAGTTGAAAATCTTCACTTTGTTGCATATATCAACAAGGATCAGCTATCAAGTAATTATAAATCGCATCGCGTGTCCTAAGGCAACTATAACACACCTTTGTCATGCACTACTACTTACACAACAAATTACATTACTCGACAACTTCTATGACGTCACTGATTATATCACTGCAACATTTGCAGTGAAATTATTGATGTGAAAACTATGGCAGGGCGAGAGTTATAGCTACCTTAGGGTACTTCTGAGGTTAAGATGAATATAAATCAACTGACTAAGACCAATCCCAGCTGTTAATAGCGCCAATAGATAGACACCTAAAGTATAATTTGCTAAGTAAAAAGGCACAATATTAAAGATTACTCTTTTTTCAAACTTGACAGCAGGCACAGCACCTTCTGGAAAATACTGCATGAAAGGTTATCAAGAAAGGGGACTAATAAAGCTGATATAAAGGCCAGAAGAAGGAATATTTAATGCAGAATCAAGGCATTCAGCCCACCCTACTTGGCCGGACAAATATTTGCCAATTACTGCCCAGCTTTAGAGTTTAGTCTCTTATTATTGATCACTATGTATTGGATAACGACTTAAATTCATGCATTTCACTACCTACACCAATTAGGTACCAGTTGTAGCAAGGCGGAAATATTATGTAGTAGGGCTGGGAGGCCTTATCATACAATATTAACATGATACTCAAAAGTGGACCTCTGATTCACACAAGTAATCCTTCTCTTGGTCCTGGTAAAATGGGAAGCAGAAAGGCTTACTTAAAGGAACACGTGTAATGCATTTTACAGTACCATCATTGACGATAATTGACATGACTGGAAAGAATTCTGACTAGGGGTGGGCAGAAAACTACGCTCCGCCAGCGTAGCAAATAAAGACTGCCATCCCCTGCTCACCTGCCCGGTACCTGCTTCTGAAAACACCCAGGCTGGGGAGAGCCTCCCAGGGCCCCGGTGGACCCCTGTCTCCAACACCCGGACCCTCAGTTGGCTTGCAGGACGGGGGGGCTCCCGCACCCCGGGGCCCGCCGGACAGAGCACGAGCCCCGGGCGTCCGATCCCAGCTTCGGCACCCTAGCCAGGCCGGGGAGAGCCTCCCCGGACCGCGGTGGACACCCGTCCCCAGCGCCCGGACCCTCGGCAGGCTTGCAGGATTGGGGGCTCCCGCAC